>NW_024540394.1:0-133663 GCF_016647625.1 Suillus subalutaceus
TTTGGAGACACTGCCTTGTCGACTGATTTTTATTTTATTTTTTTAATCCTTGTTTATTGTCTGTTGGGGCAAGGCCCTATGTTAGACAGTACATACGGGTATTGGTAACTGCATATTTTGTAATCATAGTGTGTGACTTTTACAATGGTCCAAGTGTGAACAAGGATGGTAATGCCTGCTAAAGGTGGAATTTTGTGGTGGTCATGACTTCCCAATGTATCAGTACACCCCCCCCATTTCCCGTACAACTCTTCCAACATGTTTCTTTCAAGGATAAGTAGTGAATCATGTGACCCCTCAACCTCCACATGACCTCTAGACCCTCCTATTCCCTCCTGGCTAACAACGGCGCTGATGTGCCTCAGTGTGGGGCCGAAATTGGTACTTAGATAGCTCTCAGGTTAACCACTCCCGGACGTGTGGGCCCCCCACTCCACATGCTACCTTCAGTTCCCGGTATCGGTTTTTCCCGCTGGACTACTTGCACTTCTGAATGCAGAGATAGGTTTATTTGGTAGTGATGTTTCATGGCTGTGTGGGGATCACAGTTGATAAGCGGTTGAAACTGGAGAAAATTAAACCTGATTTTTCCTCTGGGGCAGGGGCAGGGCTCGAACTTGAGTCCTTGTCTCGCTTTTTCCCAGTTTATCCAGGTAAGCAGGCAATGGTACTGTTAAGAACATGCTCAAAGGTGTCAGATCCGAAGGGCTTGGCCTCAGCTCGTATGCTGTGCCCCTTACCTGAGTACTGCCCTTGATTTTAGAAGGCTAAAGTACCACATTCAGAAGAGTGGATGAGTACCGTAGAGTCAATCTGGATGACTTCCGTATATCAGACGAGTAGTGTAAAGGCTAGTCCAGACAAAGTCATAGACTAGAAGCGGAACAGAGAAAGACTACCCTAAGGTAGAGTCAGAGATAAGTCAAAGGAATCAATCCTAAGACCAGAGGTGAACAAGAGAGAACTCAAGTTTGGACAGAGGCAGGAATGAGCAGAATCTAAGACGATATTTGAACTAAGGTTCTACAGAGTTGTACACGAGTGAATATACTGTAGGTAGCATAACAGAATGGTCAGTCAGCACGGAACAAAGCTATGTACAAAGCATGTGGAAAGTCTAATGGTAAGTCTAACGGATCAAAGGAAATGAAGTTCGGACATGAATGCACAGGGTAGATCAATAAGCAAAGCGGAAGGGATGATAACCAGTGTACCAGAGAAGGTAACGCCCAAAAGGAGATAGATGCTGAGTTAAGGTTCTGGGCTTGGAAATGAGTTGTGGACCAGTAAACTGCATTGTGGACTGGATAGCAGTATTATTCGTCAGGATCTGATCAGCGGACCAGTGTCCTCTTACTTAAGGGTCTTATGTACGCCACTTATATAGTGACAACACAACTATACAGGATAAGACTTATTGCCAGTCCTTAAGTACACAGTCTATGGCTTTTCTAGTTTTTGTGGTAGATAATGTGTGAGTTCTTGGGAGGATTTATTTCAATATACCTTCTTTCCTTGTTCCTTGGTTAGTTTAAAACAATTTGATTCTGTATACTGAGTCTATGGTATGATTTGTGTCTGAGAGTTAGTGTGCTCGTGTATCGTGTAGCATAGAATGTGTAGCATGAATCATGTCTCCCTTCCTGTAAAAGAGAGAGGAAAATAGTATGAGTTAAACTTAGTTAGATTAGCTGATATATTATATAATCAACCCCTGTAAGGTAGTATATAATTGAATAAATGTTTCTTAGTCTTACTTTGAGGCTAATGATTTGCCTGTACTTAGGTTCTTACTTAATCTCACACTGTTTGAGATGAGTGAAGTGGGAAGTGCTCCATTTATTACATGGCAAAATTGAGCTCCTCATATATCTTTTGGAGGCCCTGATTACAAAGCATGAATCATCACATGGATTGGTAAGAATGTGCTTATTAACAATGCCATTTGATGTACTGAGTCAGCCTGTTTGCTAATTTACATTATAAATACAGTGTAGTTTACAAAGTATGATGAATCATGGCATGAGTCATCACATGGATTGGTAAGGATGTGCTTACTAACAATGCCATTTGGTGTGCTGAATCAGCCTTCTTACTAAGTAGCTTATAAATACAGTTAGGAATCTTACAAAACATGATGAGTCAAGCTCAATCTTTACAAATCATGATATCTACCAGTCACATGACATGCTTACAAACATGCTTCGTGGCTGAAAAGAAAGTCTGTTGGCTGAATATGCCTGAGGAAAATAGAAAGAGATGGAATGTCATAGAACAAAATAGAAATACATGGAAAAATGGAAGTGAAGTTTGAAAGTGAAAATACTAGCTAATAACTAGGGGAAAATGATGGGGTAACTTGGTGATAGGATACAGTAGGGTCTATTATACCTTCCTTATCACACCTCTTGTGTATCTGTCATGGTATGAGTTGCATACCATGCATGACACCAGATCTGTAGACCGGATATCAGATTGGTGGATCGGATCTGGATCTGATCTGAGATCTGAATGCATGGATATGACAGGTACTGCTACACCATGCAGCCCCCTTTGTCAACTGATTTTGTCAGCTCGCCCCTGGTCCTCACCATCGATTTGGTGCAAATTTAATGCAGGCACTGTTTGCATATCCAAGTTCTTCAAGTTTTTCCCAATGACTAGGGCACCAAATATTCAAGTTATTTCTTCCATGTATGATCTGTTCTCCACTCGCTCTGGCATTCAGCCACTCGCCCTTGACATAGTACCTGGCCTCCCTGCATCATGCACCACTGCACTTTTCCAGGCTCAATGGTAAAGACAAATCCTCCGTTTGGAGAGTGGACGCTGGGAGACGCATTCTATCGTGTCATCAACTTCATCACCCCTTCAGTTAATAACCTTCAAATGTCGCTTGTCAGAGCTCAGTGGATTCAACACACTGAATCTCTCTCACTTACACGTCCTTCGTCAACATCATTTACTTATGTAGCAGGTAGGAGTGAGTCGGAACCAGATGGTATGACCATCTGATTTAGACCTACTACTACCTGCAACAATATATGTCACTTTGAAGGCTCCATTTTTGTGATTTCTGAGTCCCCTTATCTGTAGACTGTTGTGGTGGTTCTCACTCTCACCAGTGGGACATTCGCAGACATAGATAAGCAAAACAAATTCATCCCTAAGGAAATTTCCTAACCTTTTGATTCAGAATCAGGAAGTGCGCGTCTGCTTGATCCTGCTGCCTCACTTGAAAGCGATACTATTTTCCATTGTGCATCAAGCTTGCATTGCCCTCTCTATTACTGTTGGCGTGGTGGATGGAGAAGAAGTGATTTTTAAAGACAGGACTTCTCATGCATCTTGTGCAGACTGGTAGGCATCTTTGGGAACGAAAGATCGTGAGCACATGGTATATTGTATCCATAACTCATAGTGTGAGCCCAGTGAAACTACACAATTTAATTAAGGGTGGTCATGAGATAGAATAGACTGCGAACCACAGCAAAATTTACTTTTTTTTTTTTCAAATGTTACTGCTTTCAGGTATACAGCAATACCAGGAACATAAGCACTACAGAGCAGACATACAGCAGCTACATCAACATAGTATAAATACAATCTTGATTGTGTTATGATGGAACCTCCCATGACTATGCATCATCATCTGAATCCTCCTTCACCCTCTCCTCCTCCTCCTCCTCCTCCAATTCCTCACCCTTCTGAAGTAACCTTAGTTGTCCCCATGCTTCCAACAGTCCTGATTGAATCCTATCGATATTGGGATTGCAGTAGCAATAGTACGACTTGAAATCTGATAGAGTTGGAAACACCTCAGCTAGGAAATATGGAATGCCCACAACTTTCAACACCTCAGAGTGTCCAAGATGCAGCTTTCGAAGGGCTGTTTGCATGGGCCAAAGATCTTCCATCCCGTCCGGTGCTTGAGGAATTGTCGTTGATTGTGTAGCATCAAGCGTCAGATGTAAGGTGTGGAGTGATCTGCACCTTGACGACAGCGATATCATGGCGGTGAAGGTGATGGTATAACTGGCACATCTCATTGGAGCGAACTTCAATGCCCAAATTTTCAGCCAGGCAACTGTGACATCATTGATGAACCTATCGTCAAGATTGTAATTTCCAATGCCGATGAATTTGACAGATGACAGCCTGCTGAACTTGATCAAGTGCCAGAAGATTTCGGAGGGGAGTGCGATGACCAGCTTAGGGTCACAGTCATCTGATGCGTCCATCACATAGATTTGTTTCAAGGATCCAATTTGGCACAAGGTGGACAATAATTCCACAAATGCGATGATTTTGGTTGGGGAAGCAGGTTTGGAGTACCTGATACTGATATATGATAGTTGTCAGGTGGTGATTTGATGAATGAAGTGTGTGCACTGTGGTAAGGAACTGCCAAAGAGACAGAGGTGTTCGAGACTATGCAATTCAAGGGGCATACCACCTGCATCATTGGAGGTCCCACGCAAAGTAAGCATGAGGGTTTGTGTTAAGACCGTGCTCAAGGATCGACGGGATCTGAAGGGCTTGGCCTCAGCTCGTACGCTGTGCCCCTTACCCGAGTATGGTGCCCTTGATTTCAGATGAAGTCCAATGATGGTCTGACGAAGTCCGAAGGACTTCTGGAGGCTGGCTACTCTAGTAGAGTGCTGGAGGACTTCCGGAGGAGCGTGGGAAACGTCCGGAGGAACACGGGAGAGTTCTGGAGGAGTACAGGAAAGTCCAGAGGAGTTTCCACTGCATGGAAGTAGAGAGACCCTAAGGTATTGCCTCTAGAGGAAACAGAATGGAAGGGGGACTGCAAGGAACAAAGTCCAAAGCAGGGTAGAGTGGAACTACATCAGGAGGATAGGTCCGGAGGGCCGAAGGTACAAAGGACAGGAGGACAGGATATAGTTCCGGGGGTACGGAGTATGGTGTGACAATCATATTGGCGCTAGGCATGTATACCTGCATAAGCCTTAATAGGTGGACCAAAGTTATCCCTCATATTATTCACTGCTCCCCTGTCAGCAGTTTTCACTTGTCTCAGCCATAACCCTTGTCCAACGCTATTCCGCACTTTCCTGCAGCGCTACTCATGCTCCCGCGACTTATCCGACGCTATTCCTGCGCTTATAGCGCTATCAGAACGACCAGCAATGTGTCTATAGGAGCATTAGTGCATGTCCGCTCTATCTAGTGCTTGTTCCCGCACTTAGCACTTATTCAGCGCGCTGTTCTCGCGCTCTAGGATCCACCCGAAATGTCGGAATCCATCCATTGTTCATCCTACCTCATTGGTATGTAATTTGCCTTGCCTTGAGTTTGTAAAAGTGCTACAGTCTTATTACATGTATATCCTATCCCTTCTGAGTCCAAGATGGTATAGTTTACTAGTATGAGAAGCCTATGGTGACTACTTTCAACATTACTTCCCTTCAACTGTATTTCCTTCTCCTTAGGTTTTACTTAGAAGTAGTCACCTTTAGTTGCGCTCTATAGCCCCTATTGGTTTACCTTGACTTTCCTTACCCTTGCAATCAATACCCTTGATCTCACTCACTATCCAGCACCCTCCTTTGACTCAGTGTCCGCTTTTCTTGACTCCTGCTTTTCCCGCGCACTAGCGCTCCACTACCGACGCATTAGCAACCTGATAGCTACCCGATAGCGACCATCTAGTGACCCGCACTTCCGCTTTTCTTGTGCCATAGCGCTCTATAGTTGTGACATACTTTCCCATGCACTAGCGCTGTATCTTGCAATGCACTTTCCTGCGCTATAGCGCACTTTCAGGTCTTTCTATCTTAAGTTGTCCTTAGTAGCTTTTCCCTTGGGTCAAACATTCTTGCTTATTGTTTGCAAGTATAGCAGCATAGGCAGAGCTTAGACATATACTGGCTTAGTACCTTTACAAGTGCCTAGTCAGGTTGTGTTATTCACAACGGATAGGGGCTACATCAGATGCAGTCTGAAGTAGAAGCAAACAGAGAAGGACTACACTAGGTAAAGTCGGAGGGACAAGGATTAGACAGAAGTCTTGGAAAGACAGGAAGTGCCAGAAAGGCAAAACTCTGGTCTAGGGAATCAATCCCTAGACTCAGGACGGAGACATAAGGGACATATCCGAAGGTCCGGATTTCCGGCCTAGGGAATCCATCCCTAGGCCTTGATGGAAAAGGCAGGACTTAGATGGAGTGGAGTCCAGAAGAAGATTGGGCAAGTCTAAGTTGAAAGAGCAAAGTCTAAGATAATATTTGAACTAAGGAACTCTAGGAGTTGTACAAGGGTTTATATACTGGAGGACATATGAAAGGATCAGTAAGCAGAGGGACTAAGGCTATGTATGAGCATGTGGAAACACATTAGTAAGTGAGTCGGAACATAAGTAAATGAACTCGGAGATGAAGTATGCACAAGGATCAATCAGCAAGATGGATACACAGATAACTGAAGTCCGGAGTCAAGGGGATTACCATAAGGGGATAGATGCTGATTTAAGGTTCTGGGTTCAGGGATGGATACAGATGATATCCGGAGATCTGGATATGAAGGTATGGATCCGGACATCGGGTCAGGCAGTCTGGATATTGGATGTGCGAAGATAAATGGATCTGGGCCGATAGTGGACTGGAAGTCTGGGGGCATGGATAAGGGTATGGAGGTCCTGATGCATGTCCAGGAAGGCATGGGAATGTTATTGGATGTAGGTCCGGAACATGGGAGTATTGATATGTGGAAGTACGGGGGTGCATGGATGAGGATATGCGGATGTGTGCATGTGCGAGGGTGCAGGGATCCAGACAGATAGAAGATCAGAGGTCTGGAGGCTTGTACAGGGGGCATGGAGGTCTGGATGTACATCCAGAAGGTGTGGGAATATCATGGGATAGGTCCGTGGCACAGGATATGACAGTTTGAAGACACCGAGCGTGCTGGATATTAGTGATTGTCTGCCTTGTCAGGCACACATTTATTCCATGAATGCTCAATATAATTAACTTGGACAGCTTTCTGAAACTCGGAGGAACTGTAAAAGTCATGGTACCATGGCCCTGTTAAGACCATAGCTCAAGGGTTGATGGATCTGAAGGGCTTGGCCTCAGCTCGTATGCTGTGCCCCTTACCCAAGTACGTGCCCTTAATTTCAGAATGAAGTCTGGATGGTATCCAATGAAGTCTGAAGGACTTCCGGAGGCTGGCTACTCTTGGTGGAGTGCTGAAGGACTTCCCATGGTAAGCTTCTTAGATGGAAACACATAGAGGAGGGACTGCAATGGACAGAGTCCAAAACAGGATAGGATAGGAGGAGTGGTCTGAAGGACAGGACGTCCGGAGGTCTGAAGGTTATGACATCCAAAGGTTATGATGTCCGAAGGGTACAACATCCGAAGGTTATGATGTCTGAAGGTCTGAAGGTTTAGGAGGACCAGAGGGGCGGACAAGATTAGGACAGGATGAGAAAGGCTACTATGGACAAGGTCCGGAGTAGAAACAAACAGAGGAGACTACACTTAAGTAGAGATGGAGTTGACAGAGAGTAGACAGAAGTCTCGGAAAGACAGGAAGTGCCGGAAAGGCAAAACTCTGGCTTAGGGAGTCAATCCCTAAGCATGGATGTAGACAGAAGGATAAATACAGAGGACCAGAAAGTCAGCCTAGGGAATCCTTCCCTAGGCCTAAGGAAAGGCAATACTAAGATGGACCAAAGTCCATGAGCAGATGCAAGAGAGAGCAAGTCTATGTTGATATTCAAACTAAGGAAACTTTACAGGAGTTGTACAGAGGTTTATATACTGGAAGGGATCTGAGAGGATCAGTAAGCTGAACACAAATGCTATGTACGAGCATGTGGAAACATATTGGTAAGTATGAATGGAACATAAGTAAATGAACTCGGAGATGAACAGAGTACAAGAATCAATAAGCAAGATGGAAACACAAATAACCAAAGTCCAGAGTCAAGGGGATTACCATAAGGAGATAGACGCTGATTTAAGGTTTGAGCTTTGGATATGAGTATAGGTCAGATCCAGAGGTCTAGAGATATTGGATGAGGCGTCTGGATATCGGATGAGCGGATCCGGAGATCTAGGTAAAGATGAGACTAGGATATGAATTGTGGATATAGACCGATAGTCTAGAGAAGGTAGAGTCCGAGATGGAATGAGCTCAGACCCGATAGGGTCAAGGGTGGATGAAGCAGGCTTAGCTGCGGAGGTCTGGAGGTATGGATATATGGATGTACGAAGGTATACAGATCCGAACCGATAGTGGACTGGAGTCCTGGAGTCATGGATAAGGGTATGGAGTTATGGATAAGGGTATGGAGGTCCAGATGTGCATCCGGAAGGCGTGGGAACATCATCAGACGTAGGTCCGGAATACGGGATATGACAGGCCTGCCGGTATCGACAGTTGGCACAGGCCATACACTTCTGTGGGAAGAGCATCAAGCAATTGCTCTAATTCATATGTCAAGACGCCTCTAAGTACATCAAACCTTAGCACTTCCAATCTGGGCAACATGGTTTGGGAAGAGTGTGGTGGGAGGGAACTGCTTGAAAATCCTCTGTAGGGCACAACAACTCAGGATGAGATGTGGCTTTGGGGGAAGCGCACTAAGGAAGTTATTGTTATGGAGCCAGCATACTCTTGATGCGTTCATTCTGAGGTGCTCCCACTCAGTGGGAGCTGGCTCTGTAAAGATCCTGCAAATTGGAGTACAGTGAGGATTGTCCTGTCAAGATTCAAATGGCTTACTTCACTCACAATAATTTGGTCCTTTGTGACCTTCCAGGTGTCTTGTGGTAGACACATAATGAGGGGTGCCAAACTTGACTGTTCAGACCAGAGGATATTGAGGGCTAGGACCTGCTAGTGTGGAGTAGCTCATTACCACATTGGAATGGTGACACAAAGCACACACCCTGCACACTGCAGCAACAAGATGGAACAAGCCTGAAGACCAACAACATGTGACTACTCTCTCTAAAACCCTGCGCTCGGCAACCTCCGACGACTCTGAACAGCCACTCTGCTTCTACTGCCTCCGAGCCTACATGCACCTGACCTCGTGCCTCTTGCTGACACAAGCCTGCCCAAACTAAACCTCCTGGAACACCAGCCACTCTGCTACTGGCCCTAAACCTGCCTACACTCAAGCCTCTCGCAACCTGCTGACACCAGCCACTGCCTAACCAGGCCAAACAGAGCACCAGCCAAACCTAACCGCCACAATGTTCACCAAGTCCTTCGCAGAGAACTTGACGTGTTCTAATACAGCATATATGATATCTTCAGATTAAGAGTGCAATGCATGATTAAAGTTGTTGGTGGTGTTCAAGCATTTGCACAACACTGGGTCTTATATAACCAATCTGACAATGATCCACATACCCACAGGTCTTCTTGTGATTTGTTCACCTGGGTGTGACCACTTTTGGAGGTCATGACATTGTGGGCTCCATCGCCTGACCCCTTGTGGACAGTGGCCTATGAGATGTGACAAGACATTTTTCCACATGGACTGTACCTATGGTCCACCACTGTCACTAAAACAGCATCTTTCCACTAGATGCAGAGTACTTACAGCATGGTGTTTCCTGTAGAATGGCTGGACCAAAATAGATGCAATGGTTTCAAATCGTGAAAGACTTATCATGTATGAGGAGTAACTTTAGGATGGGAGCGCTGACAAGATCCAGGTGCTGAGCACTTTATCACTCAGCGCCAGCGCCTATTTTGACCATGCAACACCAGCCAAATAGGTTTATAAAGGTCTGAGCAGATTTTCAATGTACTGACAATCTAAGCAATGGTCAAAGTCCAGACCGTCAGTATAGCTCAGCTGAAGGGAACATGGTTCGTAATAACACTTCAGTCAGAACCGATTGTGATCTGGACCACAAAAGAGACAACTGGGATGCCAATTGTTAAGGAACTTGGGCAAAGGAAGCACGGTGCAACAGCAAGGAAGTTAGAATCCCAAGAACAATATGCACCGGAGCCCCACCTCCAGATACTAAATAAGTCTAGATTTTATGGAAAGCCCACACTCCCTCAGTCAGTGTGTTACGCTTGGTAAAAGCCATACCCAGATATTGGTCTCCATCAGTAGACAATATCCTCATTGGCACACACTTAGTTCTTTCCTGTTCTCTCTCTTTCCATTTGATTACATCAGTTTCATAGTTCTACAGTATTTAAACTTGTATTGATCTACTGTAGAGGTAGTTGATCTTCCCCTGACTGAATACATTTTAGTTTGGACAGTTACCTTGTCTGAATCCTTAAGTGTATTCTCTCGCCTTCAACTCATTCTTGCCATGTGAACACTCTCTGAGTGCCACATATTTTTAACTGCCATAAACCTAAAATCTATCCTTTTGCTATAGTCGTCATCGAGGAGGACTGATCACCCTCCAAAACCCCGACTCTTATACCCTCTGAAAACAAAAACCCCAATATCAATATCAGTAGACATGCCTTCTAGTGCACTAGGCAATGCCTCTTTGCTACCCTCGACCAGGTCGAGGGCACAAAGTGTTGATGCCAGCACTAATGGACTTGGAGTACAAAACACATGGTCTTGAGACAATGACATTGTCTCTGGAAACGAGGGGTTGGGCAGCCATCTGGCTGAGCCACCCCATGGATCAGGCCTGAGGGACCAAAACCCGATGGATCCTAATCCACCACAGGCTATGGACACTGCGAGCAGCCCCACCAGTAGTAGACTACCTAAAAATGAAAGAGCCCCCCACCTATGGGAGGTATTTGACTGGTCAGACTCATATGAAAACGAGGATCCTGGGTGACATACCAGAGTTCTCTGTCCTAGACCCAATCTTGAGCCCAACTGAAACCAGCCCCAAACTGAGTAAAATTCCCCTTGGGAAGGGCGGCCCCCCAAAGAAAGAGCTGTTAAACTGATTGGTTAGGAGACTGGACCTAGTTCAATGAAAACATGGCTGAAATGTGCACACCAGGCCCCAACAACTCGGATGAATTGTTTGCCAAACTGTAGAACGATGAAAATTGCCAAGGCTCTATCCGGATGCAGAACCTGGTCCTCTGTTGTTTTTGGGAGATGGCCAGGGAGGAATTCTCTGAGAAGTGCCTTGAAGTGGACAACCTCCAGGAGAGGGTCCGCGAGTTAGAAAAGCTGGTCATTCAGTCTCAGACCCATAAGGAAATGGCACAGCAACTAGTAAATGATGCTTACCGTGCCCCTGCCCTTAGTGACTCCACTGTCCCCCCCATTTCAGAAGCCCCTGAAACCTCGAATGAATGCCCCAATAAGCATAGCAGGAGCGAGAATGCCGCCCCATCTAAAGAAAATGACCCACCAAGCATAATTAGGCCTCGCCAGAACGACCAGGCAAAGAGCGACACAAGGTACTGGAGGGCGTCGTCATTACTCCTGAATAAAAGCTCGGTTAAGCAAGCAATAGTGGGTAGCAATCCTAGTGACTCATTGTCATCTGACTCCTCATCAGACTCAGATGACAACAGCAAACAGTTCTCAGATGAGGAACCTAGGCCGAGGCCTGTGAGCAAGTTGAAAGGCAAGCTGTTAACAAGTAAGAAACAAAATAACAAGGAGGACTCAGCCGATGACCTCAATGCAAGGCTCCTGGAAATGGAACCTGAATCTGAACACGACAGTGACTCAGATGAAACAAAATGGGCAAAACGAGCTGCTTGATGTAAGCATCGAGCTCAATTGTCCCTGCTAAAATATCAGCAAGGATTTCTTGAACATGAGCCACCATTTACCTACAATGGTGAGGCCAACTCGTCAGTTTTTAAGAAATGGGTTTGCGAGGTCCGAGAATGGTGTGACAGAGTGAAACTATCTACCCAGCAAAGCCTATGCATGATAGGAAAGTACCTGGGAGGAAATGCTTACCGGTTCTATGAATGTAATGTCCTGGACCTTAAGAAAAGGTACTCACTCACCAATTTCTTTGAACAGCTGTTCAATTATGTATTCCCGATGGTCCAATGACAGAAGTTCCTGGACTGTAAGCAGGATGGACGTCAGTCGGTGTGTGACTATATACATCAACTTCGAGAACTTGCAGATACCACTAGTGATGTTGGTGAGTGGGAGTTGGTACAGCAGCTCTGGATGAACTGCTAGCCCTATATCAAGGCCTTGCTTGTCAACAAAGATTATGACCCTAGCACGGTCAGTATGGACACAATTGAGAGAAAAGCTCTGTACACCAAGCATGCCTTTATCAAAAATGCCTGCAACCCAAATGTCCTACTTGCTTTGAACCCCACCCTAGCTGCAGGAATCGCCAACCAGGCCTCATCTGTTGAGAGATGAGGCCATTACCAGAGGAGTCACGATCGACGACCCCACACTCGCTCCCTGGTAGCAAACTCCATAAGCACGTCTAACTCCCAGGATAACAGACGCCCAGGGAATACTACCAGAATGCAGGATGCTCCTCATGCCCCAGATCGCCCTAAGAAGAGTGCAGATGCCATACAAAGACTGAGAGAACTAAATTAGTGCTTCAAATGTGAACAAACTAGCCATTTAGCTAAGGACTGCCCGTGAAGGCACCATCTCCCCCTCAATGTTCCAACTGAGTCTCTGCCCTCCAATTCAACGCAGTTGGGGTCACTGCAGCCAATATCCGAGCTGCTGCTCTCAGTGAGGGTACTGCTCAAGGGCTGTATGAATTCGCTGTTGGCCTGGCCGATGATAGTGACCTGTGGCCAGCTCTTGAGGCAGCCAAACACCTCATGGTAGTAGAAAGGGCCCTGTCCCTATTAAGAATGGCTGTCCCACTACCAACTGATGAGTTGCACAACCCAATTTATGACCTGCTGGGACCCGACTGCTTCCAGTTGGCTAACTGGGGAGGCCCAGACACATACCTATTGTCAGATAAGCATAACTATGACGATTACATTGTCTACTACTCACAATTGTGTGACCCGGACTTCGACATAGTGCCCTGGCTGACCAACCTGAAACTGCGCAACTATAGTGACCTCATCATAATGAAGTCCTCATTCAGACCTACCTGGTTCAGCAGAGCAATTCCTGACAGAATGGTTCACTCCAGAGGAGACCTGTATGAGGATATCTATGACAGCTCATCCAACTCGGGATGCCGCGAAATCAATTGTAAGTACTGTGATGACAAATGGGTCACTACAGATAACAAGGGCAGAGACATGGTGATCACTGACCCAGAGGTAGACCTCCCCTCACCTCAGTTTGAAGTCATCAACAATGACGAAGATGTGCCCGGGCTCCTCAGCTGCAAATCCAGTGATGAGGAAGGTCCTGTCAAAACAGGTGAGCTCTTCTGCAAGATGGCGAACCATTCTAAGGCTGACCTTCCTGATCTCTGTGCCCTTCAGCATCAAGCTGCTCAGCCCAAGTCCTCAGTATGGGTTCTACCAAAATCGATCATTGTAGTCATCCTTCTTAATGGGAAACCCTGTTGAGCTCTGTCAGACTTGGGTTCCTTAACAGATTTTGTGTCAAGTACCATTGTCGATCAATTGAAGTTGAAGTTCGAGCTCCTGGAGAAACCCATCCCGCTTCAGCTGGCTGTGTCCAGATCTTGCAGTACAGTTAAGGCTACAACAAGTGTTGAACTATCTTACCAAGACATTTTTAATAGTGCTTGTGTACCTTCAACATCGCCAACCTCGAATCCTATGACATGATCTTGGGCATGCTATTCCTACACCAACACCAAGTCCTACTTGGGTTCAACCCTCCTGAGATAAAGATAAGAGGCCTGGATCCCCTGCCCATCCACGGGGCCCAGACTCAAGTACTTGAGTTGCGCCAATCAAGTCTCTCTTCAGATAAGATCGATACTTACTCACATAAGCTGCATCAGTATGCTCAGGACATCTGTAAGGAAGCCATCAACACTCCCCTGCCACCCCTGCGAATCATCAACCATGTCATTCCTCTCATAGATGAGAGTCAAGCTTACTCTTGGTGTCAGTCAAAGTGCCCAGAGGCAATGTGTCCATTGTGGCGCACAAAGTGGGATGACTACATCCGTTCTGGATGCTGGGAATTTTTCAGCAGGACCAACGTGGTCCCAATGATCATGATGAAGAAGATGACTAAGGATGGTGAATTGCGCCTTCACACAGTGCTTGACACTTGTCAGTGCAACAAGAACACATGAAAGCTGGCATCCCCCTTACCAGATATAGAGACCATACTCCGCAATGTCACGTCTCACCCATTTTGTTCCCTACTAGATGGTAAGGATATGTACAAACAGATTCAGATAGTACCAGAAGATGTTCCTAAGTCTCTGTTTGCCACCCCTGATGGTACAATGATTAGTCATGTCATGCAGATAGGAGATTGTAATGCAGGGGCCACATACCAATCCCTTATGAATCACATATTCGGGCTACACATAGGAGTCTTCATGGACATCTACCCCAATGACATTGTCATCTACTCCAACACAGAAGAGGACCACATCCAGCATGTAAAAATTGTGATTGATACTCTAAGGACCAATCACTTCTACCTGAGTGATCACAAACTCCAATTCTTTAAGAGTGAACTTGCCATACTGGGCCACATGATTGATAACGACGGCATTTGCCTCAACCTGCACAGGGTGGATAAAGTCCTGCACTGGAAAACGCCCACCTTGAAAGAACTGCTCATGCAGTTTATTGGATCAGTCGGATACCTAGCTGCGGGATGTGAGGAAGTGCGAGTGCACATGCAGCACCTGTCAAAGGTAACCGCCCTGACTACCAAGTGGGATTGGACGCCCATGGATCAATGAGCATTCGACCTGGTTTGTGCATGCGTTAATGCACACCGGAATGTGAAGTGGAAAGCCCTGGACCTACCTTCAGCAATTAATGGCTCCGTGCCTGTCAACATAGCGACAGATGCCTCATTCACAGGTGCTAGTGGTGTCCTGTCGCAAGGAGACCCAATCCAGAAGGCAGACATCATAGCATTCTGGTTGGGGAAGTTTAGTTCCACTCAGCAGAACTACCCTGTGCATGAGCAAGAACTGTTAGCAATTGTTGAATCATTAAAATGATTCCGTCACCTACTGATAGGCATCCCATTTCAAATATTCACTGACCACAAGGGACTGGAATGGCTGACCACCCAGAGCAAACTGTCACCTAGGCAGGCTCAGTGGCTGGAGGCACTGAGTGAATTTGACTTCAAAATCACTTACGTTCCTGGGGCTGACAACACCCTGGCCAATGCTCTCTCCAGGATGTATAGTAACAAACCTAAGGGGACAGTTAGGTCCCCAAGTGAGTATGTAAGTATTGAGGAGGATGATGAACCTAGAACTCTCCTACTCAACTTCATCATAGCCCCCCTTTATACTGGTTCACCCCTATTCCTGGGAGCCACAGAGGCATAGCAATCAGCTTGGATTGCAGAGCAGATAATGAATAAGACTGGCAATGCTGCCCCTGCCCGGAAAGCAGCAAAAAGAACCCCTACCCAGAACCCTAGACCCACTGCACCCTTAGTCCCAGATGTTGACAGTGGCGTGCTGGACCATGGAGAGACAGACAAACCAACAAACTCATTTGTCATCTCAAAACTACCTAGTGTCAGTGGAGGGATGGAGAGTAGAGAGAGGGCAGATGAATCCAAAAACTCGTTCGTCATCTCAAAACTACCTAGTGTCAGTGGTCAAGTGATGAGTGGAGATAGGATGGATGAACCAGCCAACTCATTTGTCATATCAAAACTGCCAGGAGTCAGTAGTGATGTGAACAGAGTGAGTGAAACAGGCGAACAAACAAACTTGTCCATCATCTCAAAACTGCCAAAGGTGGACAGTGCCAGCGGGCTAGCAAACGACATGAGATCACTCAAAAATGCCCCCATGGGCACGCTCACCAGGGACAACATAGTGTTACCTAAGGGGGGTGCCTCAAAGGAAGGCCAGGGCGACATGGTACTCCCGGTAGATCAGGATATTATGGGCCCTGCCTTAGTACCTGGAAACCATAAGCCATCGACGGCTGTTGCAGGCAGAGAAGGCCACTCACCTATCACCAAAGTCAAGAAAGTGGTTTTGAGATTGGATAAACCCCCCACTAAACCACTGGAGGGTGGGAAGGTGACCGAGGAATCAAACAGTGAAAGCCTACCACCAGGAACATCCAAAAATGGTGACATCAGAAATGACATCACCCAGATAAACAAAGACCCACAACATGAAGACGAATCAACAAGCATTGCCCAGGACCTGTTGTCCACGTCCCCCCCTTGCTAACAGAGGTTATCGCCTTGGGCGACCCAAACATGGATATCCATGTGCATATAGCACATAAGTACAATGAGGACCCATTCTTTGCCAAGATCCTACAAAGTCCAGTGGCCTTTAAGAACTTCAAAGTCAGTAACGGCCTAGTATTCCTGAGAGACAAGGGAAAATGTATCCTGTGTATCCCAGACACCAAAATCGGCCAACGGCGAGTGCAGGAAATTGTTATATCCCATGCTTACTCCATTTTAGCTCACATTGGCCAGTCCAAGACCCTACTCCACCTGCGTGAAAATGTATGGTGGAAGGGCATGATATCAGATGTCCAAGCGTTCTGCAAATCATGCCCCACATGTCAAGTCTCAAAACCGTCCAACCACCAACCGTATGGACTACTGGAGACCCTTGAAGTTCCAATGCGTCCCTGGGAAACGGTTGGAATCGACTTTGTCAGCCCGCTCCCTGAGTATAAAATGCTGCAAGGCATTTTCGACATGATACTGGTGGCTATCGACCACCTCACATCCATGGTCCATCTGGCAGCCACCAAGCAGACCTACTGAGCCAAAGATGTCGCTGAAGTGATGTTCAACCTGGTCTACAAGCACCACAGGATGCCTACCAACATTGTTAGTGACCGGGACACCCTCTTTACAAGCACCTTTTGGCAATGCTTCCACCAGCTCACAGGTGTCGAACTAAGAATGTCGACGTCATTTCACCCCCAGTCTGATGGAGCGACAGAGCGCGCTAACTGGACCATTACCCAAATGCTTTGACAGATGGTATCTCCCAACCAATGAGACTGGGCACTTAAGCTGCCCGCGATTGAATTCGCCATCAACTCAGTGTGCTCAGGTATGACCAAATACCCACCTTTCATCTTGAACTACGGGTGACTCCCACCACCACTTATCTGGAACACCAACTCTGAGTTCCTGGGAGTTCGTGTCTAGGGATCTGCAGGGGTAAACCCACGGGTGTCCAAGGGACAACCTGTACCCTTACCCCTCAAGTACCCATACCCGCACACCCATGGGTAGCCAGGGGTACGGGTGTCTGTGCGGGTCCGCTAAGGGTCAAGGGTATCGCAGGTAGAGGTATACCCGTGATGCAATTCATATGCACAGCTTATGGACAGCAGAAGACCTTTCTGGCGAGAATGTTGGCAGGTCGAGGGGATTCACGGTGGTGCGATGCGGTTGATCAGCGATTGTGAGGTGCGGGCAAGACTGTGGGGCTGACGGTAAATGATTGATTGATGATACAGTAGTGGTGATACCTAGTCTAATTTAATGTAGTCCCACCCATCATCAAGTTCATTATCCTCGCCATCAACATCAGGAAGGCTTGCAACAGACTGGATGTCCTTGTCCCTGACTAAACCCAATTGGCTCCACAGGCCGACACACAGCAATGCACGTGTCATCTGTGCAGTAAGCCTGTTTTGGACATGAGAAAGTAATAAGTGTCTACGGCTGAAGATGTGTTCCACGTCAACAGATGTTGCTGTAGTATACAATATTAAAATATTCACGCACTCGAAAAAAAAACTTACCTGGGATGGTGAGATAGTCTAGCGCCATTCGTGATAGTCGTGGATACATCTTGCGGTGCCCATGCCACCATGCAATAGCATCCATAACCTTCTCAATGTTGGCATTGAGATATGCATCGAGTTCGCTGAATGAGGATCGAGCACCAGGGTTGAGTTCTGCGAGAGCAGGTAGGTGGTCAAATATGTTGCCAGAGTCGTCATCCTGAGTGTTTAAAGCTAGTGTCAGTGGTAAGAACATATATGACAATGTAATTTACGCACCTCGTCAATATCTTGACTTCCTGGGGGACTCGTGTTGACCGTGATTGAGCGGGAGGCATATGAGTGCCAAAATTCATCTCAGACGAGTTTTTCAGCCGTTTTGATCCACTGCTGCTCCCAGCCTACAGATCTAAAGTAGGAGAGTTTGTGACGAGGGTGAAGAACTAAGTAAAAATGAGTATGGCATAGTAAAAGTAAGGAGGAAAGACCCACCCATAGCAATATGATAAACCTCAGATCTATCCATCATTGAGTAGTACCGGTTAAGTGTGCATTTTGCAAGTCCAAGTGCGGTGCGTATGGCAGGTTCTAGCGTCTGCTTTTGACAATACCATTAGTAAAGACTTGGTCGATGTGATTAATTGCAGGGATGACCATAGCTAAGTTTGGTGTCGAATGCGAGAAGTATAAAGTTGCATCTTTGAGAATCTGTGTTGAACATTGTTAGTGTTGTCACGTCACATGTGTCACTTCTTACCTTCAACACATCTCACAACTGTCAAACCAGAGCCCACCCGTCCTTGGTCAGTTCATAGTCACCAAGCCCCAATTTCCGCATGTCTGTTATCTTGTCAATTGCTGCTCGGTATTCCAATGCAAAATTGAGCATATCGAAGGTCAAATTCCACCTGGTGGATACATCACACGGCATGATTCGCACACAGAGATCCAAGTCCTCGATGATCTGTTTCCACACAGGCAGAACAATAGTCGTCGAATGGATGATTTTGAATGCAAGTTTTCATAGCTGTGATCTGTGTTAGTTTGTGCAGGTGAGTTTCGCTTATTAACACTGTCACCTTCACTAAGACAAGCTTCACTGGACGGATACTGTCCATCAGTTCCTCATGCTCAGCCTCTTTTAACAGCTGTAATTCATCAACCCAACCCTCGTCATTATCTTTGCTTTCCTGGTCCTTGTTTGCATCTTCGTCTGCTGTTTGAGTGTCCTCAATCTCTATATTCCCAGTAAGTTTATCTAGTTCTGGATCTGTGCTACTGCCTGATTTTGTGTCAAACTTGCGAATTAAAGACTTTGCCACGAGGTTCACGACATGCAAAAAGCATCGAGTTTGGTTTGTCTCACCAGCGAAATGCGCCACTCGATCCGCAAGCTCTGCGACAAGTGTATCATTGGACGCCGCATTATCTGCTGTGACACTCAATATCTGCCCCAGTCAGGTAAGGATTTTATGGAGTGACTAACTTAAGTACCTTGTCTGATATGCTGAAGTCTTTTAGAATATCTGCAAATGCATCTGCAAGATTTGCGCCACTGTGAGACTGCAATATGTCAGCATGTGTTTGAACTTTGGGCGAGTGTATTTATGTACCTTCGCTACCTCAACTATGTCTAGTATCATTGAGAATGGCTGACCCTCATGCTCTAGATGCACGGAGATGGCTACATAAGCCCTGTGATTGGGCGATGTCCAGGCATCTGTTCCGAAATTCAGTTTGCCATCATAATTCTAGTAATTTGCTTTAGTTTGCTGATCTTCCGCACTACATTTGACTTACTTGTAGCATCCGCGCTATTTGTTCGCAAGTCTTGACAAAGACTTGCTTTACATCACGAGCAACTGTTGAGGGTGAAGGTATGTAATATTCTGGGCGCCCGGTCTTCATCAAATTCTGAAACCCTCGATCATTCACAGTTTCGAATGGTCTTAGACTCTCCGACACCCAACGCACGATCTCCGCCCTAGGTCCTATCAGTAGTGACATCGTCAAGTGGATGGAAAACAAACCTTGTCTCTGTGTGAGTATGCTGTCTGTGCGAGTAGGTAACTTTGCCTTTACCTTTTCGCTCGAATGAGCTTTTGATAGTTCCTGTCTCAAGCAGATCCTTAACAACTCCGTCTTGTGCAGCAGCAGTGTCCCTGTGCTCCATTGCCATTTGCAAGGCTGCCTCACCCCAACAACTTTTTACATGCTTTCGCATGTTTCCGGTATATTTTGCATCTTTCTTATCGAGGTATTGCCGAACCTTGTGTTTGCAGCCCCGCACTGCACATTTGAACACGTGACAACGACGGTTGTCATGATATTCAATTTCTGGAGTAGGTTCGAAGAAAGCATATATAGGTGATGTCCAATCCGTCATCAGCCTGTCTACAATCTTGTTAACTAAATTTTTAATGTTGTTTGAGCAGGTAGCTACCTAGTTCTGCATTGGAAGATTCTGCAGGGTCATCAACTTCGATATTGTTCTTTTCAGATCCATCACTGTCAGACTCGATGATGATGGCATCTGAATAAGTAGCTTCTTCTTCTTCAGTTCAAACTGTAGCTCGATATATGGATGGTGTAGTAGTATTGTTAGATTGTTCAATATCAACAGGTGCCATTACTTTTGTACGTTTTGATATCTCCATGGGGGTAGAAGGTTTATCATTAGCCTTTTGCTTGGCTCGGCTGCCTTCTGCAGCCATCGCAAGGGCCTTTTCAGTGGGCCGTGTGGTCTGTTTAGGTAACATGATGAGATGGCATGGAGGAATAGTTGTGAAAAGTTTTATCCTAGAGTTTGCATTTGTGATGTGGTACCATATAAGTTACAGACAATCAAGGTCCATTATTTAGTTCAGGGGTACCACCCGTGGTCCACGGGTCCACAGGTCATGAAATCCCTACCCATACCCTTACCCCTGGGTACCCCTACCCATGACCCCTAGGGGTTACCCATACCCCTGCTGATCCCTATTCGTGTCTTCACCCAATGTATGAAAGATGCAATAATGGATGCCCATGACTCTATCATCCCTGCCCGAGTCAAAAGCACAGCCATCGCCAACCAATGATGGATGGAATCTCCATTTGTCAAGGGAGACCTCGTATACCTGTCTACTGAGCACTTGTCCTTGCCAAAAGGACAAGCCCAGAAGCTAGCCCCCAAGTACATTGGCCCATTCAAAATATTGACCAATTACAAGAATAATTCCTTCTTGCTGGACTTACCACCGCAGCTTAAACAGCGAGGATTGCACCCTGCTTTCCATGCTCACCTACTGCACCTGCACATCCAAAATGATGACCACCAGTTCCATGGACGCCAGCTGGAACAAGTGTCCAATATTGGATGGCTGGAAGAATGGTCAGTAGCAAGGATTGTGAATCATCAAGGTGCTGGCACTGGTGCTCTATTCGAGGTTGAGTACGCTACCGGAGATGAAGTCTGGCTGCCATACCACCAAGTCTCTCGCCTAGAAGCCCTAGTCCAGTACCTGGAGGCACTAGACACCCCAGGAGTCGCACACTTGCCAAAGAAAATTTCTATGGCATCACGAACTATCCCCGTTCACTCGATCACCTCCTTCCCCCTGGCAAAAGAGACTGTCTTCAGAGTTGTTGCCTGAATGATTGATGACTTTGGTTCCAGTCCCTCACTTAGGCCATCCTGGATCAACCTATTTAAATGACCAACAGAATCAAAACTACTCCAGCCTTCATCCCTCTCCTCCGCCTTTACCTATGTCTTCCACCACCTCTATTCCCCCATCAGTCAATGCCATGGTTGTCGATGAGCAGGCGATGAGTCACAAACCTGGCAAGTTTACTGGAGACCCCAGACCTCCTCGCCAGCATGAGCAAGACTCAGACGCCCTCAGTGCCTTTACATGCTTCTTCCATGCCAAGGTGCAAGTGAGTAAGCCATCCCAGCAAGCTCACCCCTATTCTTTTACTCATTGCAGTAATTGTCCCTCTCAGAGGAACTAGCCATCTGCAAGGAGGCCCATGCCTTTGATCAACTTGTCTGGGCTGAGCGGGCTCACCATGCCACTCCCTATCATGCCTGTGGATGCAACTTGACCCTTGATCATTGTGGTCACCCTTGCGGGCCCCCTTTAGTAAAGCCACAAGTTCACAAAACTCACCATCCCTGAATGCTTCCTCTATCCTTGCTCCAGCCCCAGCTCCCATCGTCCCAGTTCCTGATCCAGGTCCAGATGTCTCAGAGATTGTTGCTGCTGCTGAGCAGCTTGACCTCAAGCAGGTTGGCCACATGCCTCATATCACTAGTGAGGACATGTTTGGTAGATTGATCTCTATTGGCTTATTGGTGTCCAACGTGCTCATCCTTGCTGTTCTCTTAGCTGTGTTTGCTTCTGTGACTCGATCTTAGACCCCAAATGTCTCGCTTCACCTTGTTCGAAGGTCCCCTCGTTGAGTGGACCTGGAGGGTGTATGTTATGCTCGGTAAAAGCCATACCTATTAGAGCTAGACACAACGTCAGCCCTCAGTTGTGTTGGAACAAACTAAGATTATCAAGTACCTAGACACAATGTCAGCCTAAGCAGTCATTAGTATCTAGGGCGGTTCGAGTAACTAAAAAGGCTTACCCTCAGTTGTGATGGAACAAACTGAGGGAAGGTGAGAACGTGAATTGGTATATGTATGGTGGTTCGAATTTCAACGTTCAACTCCACTAATCATGTCGGTGCGCATAACGTCAACACTCCTCCTCGATTTCTCACTGTAGACCCAGGCAAAGCCATAAATGTTCGAAGTCCTTTCGCGGGAGAGCTTTTGTAAAGATATCCGCAGCGTTGTTCAAGGATTTGATGTATAGTAGTTTCAGTTGTCTGCAGGCGACACACTCGCGGATCAAATGAACAGCGATATCGATATGTTTGACCTTGGAATGATATGACATGTCCTCAGATAGAGTAATGCCGCCAGTATTGTCGCATAGAAGGGGCATTGCGGATGGTTGGACAAAGTCAAGTTTGAGGAGCAAAGTGCATAGCCAGGTGAGTTCCTTAGCAGCATCAGAAGCTGCAATGTATTCGGCTTCACAAGTCGACAGGGACACAGTCTTTTGCTGTCGCGCACTCCAAGTGACCATACCACTGCCGAGAGTGAAACAGTAACCACTGACTGAGCGTCTTGTATCGGGACAGTTGGCGAAATCGCTGTCAGTAAATCCAAGCAAACGTGCGGGATGTTTGCCACCAAGGACAAGCTTAAGGTCTCGGGAACCCTTGAGATATCTTGCGATGTGTTTGGCTGCTTCCCAATGGACGGGACCGTAACAATTGAGATGTCGACATAGTTGTTGGACTGGTGTGAGCAATATCTGGGCGAGTGCCGACAGCAAGGTACATGAGAGAGCCGACGAGGAAACGGTAAGGTGTGCGAATCATAAGTTCATGTTGGGTGTCTGTTGAAGGCGAATGCATCCGGCGGGACAAGTGAAGGCCTGTTTCCATGGGCGTGGAGACCAGAACAGCGTCTGTCAAGCCGAATTGAGTGATTATGCGATCAATAAGGGCAGTTTGAGAGAGGCTGATTGTTCGGTTAGTGTGATTGCACTCGAGTGCAATACCCAAACAGAAGCGTGCTTTGCCAAGGTCAGACACTATCCATTCGGTATGAAGCTGGGACTTGAAGTCCATGATAACAGCTTTGTTACTGCCAACAGTGAGGAAATCGTCAACATGGACAGCGACAAGGAGAATGCCTGTGTCAGTCTTGCGATAGTAAGTGAATCCCCAGGAAAGCATAGCTTCATTCATAGTGCGATTCCAGACGAGTCCACCTTGCTTCATGCCGTAGAGTCCCTTTTGCAGTTCCCAGGATCCAGTCCTCCTTCCCAGGCTCGAGGAATCCTTCGGGTTGGTGCATGTAGCATACTTCATCGGATTTGAGTAAACCATGGAAGAATGCAGTCTTAATGTCGAGCTGGTCTATTTCCCAGTCAAGTGCGGCCCCAAGGTGGGTGAGAATATGGTGGAGTGGGGCACCCCTAGCAGGAGGTTCGAGAGCTTAGTCAGCATAGAGGAGACATTAGAGGCACAGCAGTAGACACATCGAACCACATCATCTTGCATCATCAACCATCAGCACTGGCTGGAGCTACTGCTCCATCGTGGTGAGAGAGTGGGATTTGATCTTCACATCAGAAAGATCTATCAGGTGTCACAAGATAGACTAATTAGTCAAAAACGCACCGAAACGCACCACAACAAACGACAATGAGGACGCATCTAGAACGACAATAGAACCATCAGAGAACACGTGTAGAAAGCACCGAAAATGCACTATTTTCCCAAAAGAACGTACAAAGCCCAAGACAACAACGCAAAAATGTCCCCCAAAATCCTACGAGTGCCCAACGGACGATTCACAGCTAGAAAGAAATCATCCAACCTTTCTACTAGCTCTTCCACTGCAACCTCAGCTGAATCCTCTCCATTAGACACACCAGAACTCAGAACCAGTGAGCTAGCAGCCAACACCTCGGATTCAGAACATGAATCCCGCGAAGTCCAGAAACAACTAGGCTGTGCAGAAGAAGAAGAGGCAGAAGAAGACCGGGAATCCTTGACAGGAGCCCTGAACCCAGACAAAAACACGCTCCCAACCTTCGAGGAAAGCCCAGAACTGTTGAAAGCGAGCTCGACCTTAACGCTCCCATTCCAACCCTTATTGTGGCCAGCCCCACCTATCACACTCACCAAACCGCCAACCGTGAATAACCCAGTCAAGCCACAGTTCATAACTAAAGCACCAGTAAAACCGTCAATGCCACTCCCAGCAAAGAAAAGGATGGCAGGCAACACACCTAACTGGTTTCACAGAAAGGCAGATGAAAATGCCCAGAACTTCCTTTGGGATGTAGATAGGTACATCGTGCTGAACGATCTAAAGACGGAAGCAGGGAAAGTCATGGTGTTCAGCACTCTGTTATCTGCGGGATCGATGGCAGATACATGGTGGATCAAACTAGACAGTTCGAAGAAGACTACCTGGGCAGATGTGAAGACAGCGTTTATGGAACGCTGGCCCGCAATCCCAGTCGCTGAAAAGACGGGACTAGACTATCAACGCGAGATCTTAGCGTTGCGCCTAACAGATGAGGAGGTTGGAACGCAGATAATGGTGGCAGGAGTAGCCACCTGGGCGCATCTCAAGTTCCACAACAATCTTCAACAGCTTGTCAGTGAAGCAGGAGTAGCCACAACGACGGGACTTGTGTACCAAGTTCAAGAAAACTTACCAACCATCATGAAGGAACTCACTACACCCAGTCTAGCAGAATGGCAGAAATTTCTGGACGAAATTAAGAACATCGATACGAACAAGTTGCGAGAGAAGGCGGAAGGAGTGAAGAAGAAGAGAGAGATCGAGAAGACACAGAACGCCCGGCTAGCCAGACTCGAAAGCATCCAGACAGACGCTGTGGAAGTAATGAGGCTACAACTCCAATGCATGAGCATCGAGCCCAGCCAAGTGGGACAGGCAATACCAAACGCCGCATACCCATCATTCAATCAGTCACCTCGCATTCGCTACAGCACCTAGAGGTTCATCACCTAACATACGTCCATCCTTTCGTCAATGCCAACCTCTTACACCAGAAGAGCGTGAATTAATGCGCAATCGCACCGAGGAGTTGATGCACCAGGCAGATACGGACAATGGCAGAACAGCGTATGAAGAGCAGATCAAACAGTGGTTCTCGAAGCATGGTCCAGACGGCAGAGTCACAGAAAGCACCCCATTCCCCCTTCGGCCGTGGAGTGCCATGATTTGCTCGGGAGAATGTTTCAAATGCGGAGCTCATGGACACATGGCAGCAGACTGTCACGTTCTGGAAGCATCACAACTCACCATACAGGAGAAGATTTGGCGTAGCATCGCAGCAAAGACATTAGGAAACTTCAACCGTGGCAACGCAGTTCAAATTGACGTAGCATTTGAAGATGAATACGTGCAGCAGTGTGATCAGGGAAAAGGCCAAGGGTCGTCAGTGTAGAGGAACAGAACAGATGACCCACAACAGGATGACACCTCAAACGGCTGGACAACCTGTCCTCGTATGTGAAGAGGCAACATATGAGGACCACCCCATCAGCGCCGTCGAAACATGCATAGACATAGAATCTACCATTGTACCAGCATCAGTTGAGCAATGTGATGTCGTGGACCTGTATTGACAGAAGACGCTAAGAGCAACAAGCGCAAAGACCAACACTGCACACCATTCTTACAGTTCACATCATTCATTGGACCGCACGGAGAAATAATCAGAGTTCAAGCATTATTTGATGAAGGCGCAATGACAAGCGTCATGTGCGCATCAGTCTTCAAGCGAGTCAAGCATCGATTAGGAAATTGGGGCCCATCAACGAAATGACTCCGAATGGCAAATGGAACGGTCGTCCAATCAGAGGCAGTGTGGAGAGGTGAAGTAATCATCGGAGGAATTAAGGCACAGGGAGAGTTTGAGGTACTGCAAAGTGGAGGAGGGTGGAAGTTCCTATTTGGAAAGCCATTACTACATGCGTTCAAGGCCGTGCATGATTATAAGGTCGATGAAGTCCAGGTCTCAGGCATTGGTGGTACAACGACCCTTTACAACCAAACGCCGAATAACAGCGCCATCGGAGTCGAAGAACAGGAAGTTCGAACAGTGGAAAAGCAGGAATCGGAAATGGGGGGGGATAGAACCCCCCTCGAGGCGAGTCAATGACCCATCATCAAACGAGACAAAAGAACAAGCTAATCACCCACCGGAAGAGTCATCAACACCAAAACCCATCGAATATACGGTACCCATATGCATCAGCACTGAATGACGGTCCAATACCAGAAGAGGAACTCGACTCCATCCTTAGGGACGTCCCTACCAATTTTCTTATGGATGACAAGGCAATCTTCACCAGATTCACACAACCGCATAATCCACTTCAAACAATATGGATCGTCAAGCGAGTTCAGTACGGTCAAGACCTCACTGCAGAAGAACAAGAAAAGGTAAAAGCTTTAGTCTCGAAATATGCTGATATATTCGCGTGTTCGCTAGGAGAAGTCTTACCGGTACCAGGCGCGGTTCATTGCCTGGATATACCAGACGGAACAACCTTCAATTTGCGAGTCCACCAACACCCACTAACACCCCCACAGCTGCAATTTCTACATGGGAAAGTAGATGAGATGCTAGAGGCCGGAATCATAGAACATGCACCTCCAGAAGCCGTCAAATGTTGCGCAAGCACAGTCCTCGCCAAAAAAGCACACAAGCAAGAGGGCATGACGCTCGAGGAACTACAACGCGCAGTAAATGAGCAATGCCTGCAACATGGCCAACCTCCGGCATTCACTCTACCGGAACGCAAAGTACAAGAAGGCCCCGATAAGGTAAAGTCCGAAGCAAAACCGCAGAAATGGAGGATCTGTCAAAACTTTAACGAGGTAAATCATGTTACTAACATCACCCCAATGCCCCAAGGAGACATTGGAGCAAAACAGCTGCGCCTCAGCGGACATAAGTACGTATCAGTGTTTGACTTTGCATCCAGTTTCTATGCTGTTGAAGTCCCACAGGAATCACGACCATATACAGTGTTTTACATCGAGGGCCATGGCTATTTCTGGTACAAGAGAATGCCCATGGGACTCACTGGTGCCCCTTCAATGTTCTCGGAAATGACAGCAAGCAATCTCCACGACATGCTAGCGGATGATACCATGGAACTGTTTGTTGATGACGGTGGATGTGCGGCAAATAGCTTCGATGAAATGATGGACAAGTTAGAACATATATTTCAAAGGTGTCGTGAACGCTCAATCTCATTATCTCCTACAAAATGCCGTTTATTCATGACAGAGACAACATTTGCGGGCGCTACTGTAGGGCCACAAGGTGTACAACCAGATCTTGCCAAACTGACAGCAGTAGTCAATTGGGAACAGCCTCCGGACGCATTGAATCTTGAATCCTTCTTGGGGCTAACTAGTCATTTTAGGGACCTCATACAAAGTTACTCATTACGCGAAGGCCCACTGCGCGACCTTGTTAAGGCAGCACCTTTGACAACACCGTACACAAAAAACTCGTATAGACACATTCTACGAGGTTTCAAACTGCAAGGTATATGGGAGGAAAAGCACACGAAGGCCCTCCTCAATCTCAAAGCAGCCCTCGTATTGAAGCCAATCTTACAAGCCCCGAAGTATGATGGCTCGAACTTCATTGTCACACCGGACGGATGCGCAGAGGGCTTTGCAGCGGTGTTATCTCAACGGACTCGTACTCAAAGTCCATCAGGAAAATGGACCGAAAGACTGCACCCAATAGGATTTTCTTCGAAACACACGTCCTCAACTGAACAAAACTATAAGCCATTTCTCTTAGAATTCGCCGCACTGAAATTTGGACTAGATAAATTCTCAGATACCATATGGGGATTCCCAGTCGAAATCGAAATGGACTGTCAGGCACTCAAAGACGTACTTATCAGCAACCACCTAAATGCAGCTCACGCACGATGGAGAGACGGTATACTGGCCCACAATATAGTTGACATCAGACACAGTCCTGGGGAAGCTCAATGTTATTGCAGACGGACTAAGCAGGCAATGGGAAGGACACCAACGAGACATCGGACTGTTGGACGGAAGTGAATGGACTGTCAGTGAAGACTGGGAGTCCAATTCAGGTTTGGTCAACAATCTCCTACAAATCACCACTAATGTTGACGATTCTGTAGCATCACAACTTGTGCAACAATTCACCGAAGAACCAGTGTTCCTAGAGGTCATCAAGGCCATGCTGCAGATCGACCAAGGAAAGGAAGTCCGGGAACGGAAACAAGCTAGGCACAGGGCGTCCCAATATATGATTGATGAAGGGAAATTATGGCGGCTACGAGGAGGTACCATGGCAAGAGCACAGCAGCAGAGTCGAATGTGTCACGCGAGAAGAGGCTCAAGAACTAGCCAGGAAGCAACATGAAGAAGGTGGACACTGGGGATGAGATGCAGTCAAGATCGCGCTAACAGACCGCATATATAGCCCAAGATTGGACGCATCCATCATGACGGCAATAAGTGATTGTAGCAGATGCAAAAACTTCGGTACGCCTCACCTTCACTCATTACTAGAACCGATAATGCTGGCGGCACCCATTCGAACTTCTAGTAGGAGACTATCTCACATTACTGAAGGCCAGAGGATACAACACCCTAGGGGTGTACCTAGACACATTCTCTCAACATATTTGGGCATTCAAGTGCAAA
Organism: Suillus subalutaceus; assembly: GCF_016647625.1. Lineage (NCBI taxonomy): Eukaryota > Fungi > Basidiomycota > Agaricomycetes > Boletales > Suillaceae > Suillus > Suillus subalutaceus. The sequence continues at coordinate 29,111 of NW_024540394.1, forward strand.
TCAGGGACAGCGGTAACCACAGTTCAAGGGCTGACGCACATCTTTCAGAATTTTACAGCCTCAGAAACCTTCATGTCAGACGGTGGGAAACACTTCAACAACAAGATCGTTAGGAATTTTTGCGCTAAGTGGAATTGTAATACTCACGTGGTGGCCGCGTACTCACCATGGATCAACGGATTAGTTGAGGGCACGAACAAAATCCTATTGCACGTGCTGAAGAGGTTATGCGCTCCGAATCTAGGAGAGGACGATTACGAAGGATTATCATGGGACAAACTTCCCCTTAATTGGCCGGACCACCTAGATGACGCTATAACAGCCCTCAACCACCGTATACTCCCAGCATTAAAGTTCTCACCAAAAGAACTGTTACTTGGGCAGGTCTTCAACACACCTCGCACAGATCTTAGCAACAGCACATCAGCAATACGCACATCGGACACTAGCACACAGATGGCCTATGTGGCGCAACAACAGCTCGACGGTTACGACGCTGCAGTTCGGCACGCGATCAAACGTAAAGCGGCCTTTGATAAGAGGGTTCTTGAATGGAAACCAGGTGAGGTAGTCTTCTATCAAGGACAATTAGTTCAGTTCTATCGCAGTAGTCTCGATTACACATTTGACGCAACACGCAAGCTATTACCCAAATGGTCACCACCACATCGAATCACCCGGCAATTTCGCAACTCGTATAAATTGGAAACGTTAAAAGGAGATGAGATAGCGGGAGAATTTCATGCAAGACAACTAAGGTCATTCGCACCGCGAGAAGGAACCAAATTGGCAGAAGAACAGAAGGAGTTTGAGGAACGACCAACGAAGCAGAAGGAAGATGAAGAACGAGACGAAGAAGAACGCACCAAAGTGACAGAGAACCACGACGACGAAGAAGAATCAGAACAAGAGGAAGAAGACTTAGCAGAAAGTGAAGAGGAAGAGAACGAAGAGCAGCAGAGAAGCGAAGAGTAGACGACGAGAAGGCACAAGGAGGAGACTAGCAAACGGCGATGAGGACGCTGCCGGTTTTTTTTAGGGGGGCACTTGGAGTGGGGCACCCCTAGCAGGAGGATCATAGGAGCAGAGGTTTTGCGGAGGTTCGAGAGCTTAGTCAGCATAGAGGAGACATTAGAGGCACAGCAGTAGACACATCGAACCACATCATCTTGCATCATCGACCATCAGCACTGGCTGGAGCTACCGCTCCAATGGAAAGACTCGAGTCGTGCAGTAGACGCTGATGTCTTGGTATAGTCCTGGCCCCATACGGCTGAATAACCTCGACATACATATCGCGCCTTAAAGCATGTGGGTAGGCCATGCTGGTCGCGTTTAAGCTTAAACACTGGGTGGCCACACATGATTTTTTAACTGGGAGGAACAGTGGAATGAGGAACAAGTTTGTAGATGCCCAGGTCCCGTAGAGAGTCAAATTCATCTTTCAGAGCAGCAGTCCATTGAGCAGCATGTTCAGAGGCCATGGCCTCGGTGTAAGTGGATGGGTCATCGGGAAACTCGTGCTCCAAGTTATCGGGTATAGCAGCAAAGACATCGGCTAAAGCTGCAAACTCCTCCTCAGTAGAGATACCTGCTAAGGCTCTTTCGCTGGGAGGTCGGTCAGGTGATAAGGCATGTAGACGATCAGCCGCCAAGAGCGATTCGAGGACAGCACGTTGAGTAGATGATACATATGGCTTACCATCCATGGCACAACGATGTTCAGAGGGTACTGAAATACGTGAGGAGCATCGAGGTGGATCAGGTGAGGAGGATGAAGCCTGTGTAGTGCTAGATGAGGGAGCATCAATGTCCGGAACTTCTTCAATGGAAACGGATGTGTGACGAGGTGTAGAGGATGGTGGGGAAGGTGCTGGTAGTGCCAATGAAGGGACAGGAGGGCTCGTGCCGCACTGATGAGACTCTATGAAAGATACATGATAAGAAACAAACACTTTGTGAGTTTGGCGATGGTAGCAGTGGTAAGCTTTAGAGTCAAGGGAGTACCCAATGAGGACACACTCAATAGATCGACTGTAAACTTTCGGATTATGTTGATTTTGAATCAGGACAAATGCCTGGCAGCCAATTTCGCGGAGGTTCGAAAGATCTGGTTTACACCCATTCCAACGCTCAAAAGGTGTATGCCCGGCTTGAGAAGTGACGGGGGTGCGGTTAGACAGGTAGCATGCAGTAAGCACAAACTCATCCCAACAGTTGACAGGCACTTCGCAAGCAGTCCTCATAGCACAAGCCTTTCCCATCAGTGTACGATGCAAATGTTTGACACGACCGTTCTGAGCAGACGTGTGAGGGGCAGTGAATTGGTGTTGAGTACCATGGGAGAGGAGCCACTCTCGCATATTCGCAGTCTTCAATTCACCATTGTCCGATCAGTAGATACCGATGTGAAAAACACAACCTGACTAGGCACTTGTTAAGGTACTCAGCCAGTATATGTCTAAGCTCTGCCTATGCTGCTATACTTGCAAACAAAAAGCAAGAACATTCGACCCAAGGGAAAAGCTACTAAGGACAACTCAAGATCAAAAGACCCGAAAGAGCGCTAAAGCGCGGGAATAGTGCGTCGCAAGATAGAGCGCTAATGCGCAGGAAAGAGCAGAAGTCAAGAAAGCGGACACTGAGTCAAAGGAGGGTAATGAATAGCGAGTGAGATCAAGGGTATTGATTGCAAGGGTAAGGAAAGTCAAATAGGGGCCATAGAGCGCAACTAAAGGGTTACTACTTCTAAGTAAAACCTAAGGGAAAGGAAATACAGTCGAAGGGGAGTAATGTTGAAGTAGTCACCATAGGCTTCTTATACTAGTAAGCTATACCATCTCAGACTCGGAAGGGATAAGATATACATGTAATAAGACTGTAGCACTTGTTACAAACTCGAGGCAAGGCAGATTACATACCAATGAGGTAGGATGGACAATGGATGGATTCCGACGTTTCAGGTGGATCCTAGGGCGCGAGAACAGCGCACTGGACAAGCGCTAGGCGCGGGAATGAGTGCGGTAGATAGAGCGGACCAGCGGTAGATAGAGCGGACACGCGTAGATAGAGTCGGACAAGCGGTAGATAGAGCGGACAAGCGGTAGATAGAGCGGACAGCGGTAGATAGAGCGGACAAGCGTAGATAGAGCGGACAAGCGGTAGATAGAGCGGACAAGCGGTAGATAGAGCGGACAAGCGGTAGATAGAGCGGACAAGCGGTAGATAGAGCGGACAAGCGGTAGATAGAGCGGACAAGCGGTAGATAGAGCGGACAAGCGCTAATGCTCCTATAGACTCATTGCTGGTAGTTCTGATAGCACTATAAGCGCGGGGAATAGCGTCGGATAAGTCGCGGGAGTATGAATAGCGCTGTGGGAATGTGCGCGCATAGTGCGGGAAAGTGCGGAATAGTGTCGGACAAGGGTTATGGCTGAGACAAGTGAAGACTGCTGATAGGGGAGTAGTGAATAATATGAGGGATAACTTTGGTCCACCTATTGAAGGCTTATGTAGGTATACATGCCTAGCGCCAATATGATTGTCACACCGACCTTTGAGCCAGATTCGACCTCACGAGCACGTTCCCAGGCTTGCAGGGCAGGGAAGGCATCTGACTTAGCGGCAAGCGGAATAGCCCATGCATAGGAAGAGAAATTGTCAATAAGATCCATGGCATACTTATGACCAGCGGCCGATACAGTATCAGGGTGCTCCATAAGGTCCACATGAACAATCCCCAGCTTCCTACTTGCCCTACTTCCTGCACGAACCTTTGGGATGCTAGTTCTCATCTGCTTGCCAAGGATACAACCGTCACACTTGGGCAGTACAACAGAAAGGTTAATGGGCATACCAGTAGCATTACCAGAGCGCGCAAGGTCATAGACCGCGTGGTAGTTAGCATGACCAAGGCGACGGTGCCAGTACTGGAGGGTAGGGAGCTGGTGAGCCATATATGCGTGTTCCACAGACAACTGGCCCCTGGAAAGAGCATAGAGGCGGCGCGAAGTCAGAGTGCCAGAGAGCATACGGGTGCCGCTTCGAGCCTGGACCCAGCAGTTGGTGGCATCAAAAGACACCACACAACGATGTGCTGCGCAGAGAGCAGAGCACCCATGGCCTGAATTGACGATCCACCGACTCCATTAACAGATCGGGGGGGGAATGGGACTGAAGGCTGAAGAAATCCACCTCATCATTGCTGATGTGGACCGAAGCGCCACTGTCAAGGAAGAATGGGACAATGGAGGGGTCCACTATGGTCCGTTTACGCTGGTTGGGGGCCTTGTAAGTGATTCCAGCGAAGCTGACAATGCGCGCTGCAAGTACGCCAGTCGAGGCTAGTATCAAGGAAGTCAACAGCAGCAATAAGAGTAGTGTACTCATCCTCCTCTGCAGCGGACAGCTCACGGATAAACGCAGGAGTGATAGAGTCACTGGCCAGGCCAGCAAACTCGGTTGAGGAGGCAGGGGGTTCAGCGGCCTCTGGGGCACTGGCGACATAGATGGCTTGGTGGGTCTCACTGTCAAGGAGATATGCGCGGCCAGTAGTGTCATAACGAAGACCGCCGGACTTGCCAGTAGTTACTGCAGGCTTGGGAGTGGTAGGTTTACCCCAAGAGGACCCCTTTGCCTCATGTGTGGCGTGTTTATGTGCCAGCACCTCATCGTGTTTGCCTTCCATAGCTCCTCCCTTCCCGAAGCAGTCCTTCGTGGGGTGGCTGGAGTTGCCGCAGGTGCCACAAGACACACGATCATGGTTGTGGGTAGTACCCCCTTTCCCAGTGGCAGCCATGGCGATATCACCCCTTGGATTTCTTGGTGTCAATAAGCTGTTGTTCGACATCGAGGTGTGAATGGATGTTCGACGGACCGTAAGTGTTGGTGGAGGTGCTGGTAGCAAGAGCGTCAGCAATATGGTTACGCACGTGGGGGAGATCCTCTGCCATGGTGTTGAGCATCATGATGGTAAGGAAATCTTCCTCCTTTGGCATGCCAATGGCGTAGATCCACCGGACGAGTTCATTGAGCTGAGTGCTCATGGTAGAAAGACTCTCTGAACGACGGTATTTGACCACCAAAGCCTGCTGGATGAGTAAGATCTGGGCAATGGGGCCGACTTTCTCATGGCGAGACTTGAGAGCATCCCATGTGAGGTAGGTGTTAGTGTACCCACGGAGGAACTCGTTTTCCTCAGAACCAGAACGTGTGCGCAATGCAGCGACTATGCACAAGTTATTGAGATCCCAATGGCCCGCACTAACAGGATCCAAGGACGGATCAGGACGGGTGACTAGGCCTAGGATATATCCACCTCCATGTTTCAAGAGGAGATAGTTCTGCATGCAGTCAGACCAGGTGCTCCAGTTATTCTTACTGTGGTCTAGGACTTCGATCTTGTCTAAGTCAGTTTGACTGAGTGATATGGCCGTAACGGTAGCCTGCAGGGAGGACATGGTGGTAACGGCAGGAATCGGGTTGGTTTTCGATGCGTTGAGTGGTGTACCTTTGGTACCAGAGCTCTTAGAGCGAGTATGGGTAGTGGGCGGCATGAAGACAAGAGGTGGGAATGAATAATTCTTAACTTGCGGGTATATATATGCGCGGGTGATTGTATTCAATGCTTCTCGCCCGCAGAGGAAGAGGTTTCAAATGCTCTGATGACATCAATAGAGGTCAACGTTGTTCTCAATGACGTCAATAGAAGTCAGTGTTGATCTTGATAAGACAAGCCTGATGGTTCGATAACCCGGCAGGGTGGTTCCGGTTCCTAAGTGGCCCGCTGGTGTCTAGAAGGTAATTCCGCTCCTCGTTTACGAGAGAGCAGGGCTCATAACCTATTAGAGCTAGACACAATGTCAGCCCTCAGTTGTGATGGAACAAACTAAGATTATCAAGTACCTAGACACAATGTCAGCCTAAGCAGTCATTAGTATCTAGGGCGGTTCGAGTAACTAAAAAGGCTTACCCTCAGTTGTGATGGAACAAACTGAGGGAAGGTGAGAACGTGAATTGGTATATGTATGGTGGTTCGAATTTCAACGTTCAACTCCACTAATCACGTCGGTGCGCATAGCGTCAACAATACCCAGATATTGGTCTCCATCAGTAGACAATATCCTCGTTGGCACGCACTTAGTTCTTTCCTGTTCTCTCTCTTTCCATTTGATTACATCAGTTTTGTAGTTCTACAGTATTTAAACTCGCGTTGATCTACTGTAGAGGTAGTTGATCTTCCCCTGACTGAATACATTTTAGTTTGGACAGTTACCTTGTCTGAATCCTTAAGCATATTCTCTCGCCTTCGACTCGTTCTTACCGTGTGAACACTCTCTGAGTGCCACACAGTGTCACGCGTCCGTAATAGGTAATTAGAGGACTTCGTGCACCTTCGAGTCATCCGAGTCAGCAAATTTGCACCAGACCTTAGTTCGGTTTTGAGCAAAATTTTTCCATTATTCTAGGATTCGGAACGTTGTTCAACCACTGGTTCAACCCTTACTGTAGATCTGCTTCGAGTCTCCATCATTTGATTGATGATTTTCCTATGATGACTCGCGCTCACTCGCTGTCGGTCAGAACGCTGATAATCGCCACTACTACTACTAGTATCTGCGTGACCTCCTGCATGTCCATCTATGTACCGAATATTGTGGTGACTTGCTTTTCACGAGACGTAACTTTGCTGCTGAACTTCTCCATGAGCCTTTTGCTCAGTCGAGTAAACGCGTGCGCGCTATCTCGAAGGCTTCCTCACTCTCCGAGATAGACCAGACTGAATTGCAGTTGCCATGTTGCCTCGCCTCTGTTCCAATTTCCTTACTAATGCTTATTTTCTTGAGGGGCTTTCTTGCCTTCTGTCGTTGTTCACCTTATCACATGGCCGCGTCCTCGTCTTTTGCTCTGTCTTCGCCATTGGCTTCGGGCCCTCCTGTCTTGTTTGTCACAATGGGTCAGCAACTTGCAGGCGATGCTGTGTCCGTCGTATCTAAGCCTGCTTCGCATGAATGAATTTCGCGTTGACCTCTCTATTGATACATCCGTCCAGTTGCCCGTGTCTTGCTGCGACAATCCGAAGTATGTTCCGCCCCGGCATCAACACAAAACAGGAGCGCACGCAAACTACACATGTCAGAATGATATGGCTCGGTCTGCCACTTTCAATTCTCCCACCTTTAGCGTTCGAATCATCCTCGGTCACTTTGGAAGAGCCAACGACCGAAGGAGTGTTCATCGATGAGACTTCAGCGAGGCTGGGGAGGTCATATCATCTGCCTGACCGTCAGACTCACACTGTCCTTAGCTTGCGTGTATTCTTCTGGTCTCCAGCCCCATTAATGTTTCATTTGGTGGTGAATCTCGACAGTTTTGGTTAGTCCGTAGAGAATCTAGGTTGGCACGTACATATCTCAGGGATATACCTTATGTTTCTGAGACGATCCGCACGATGCATGAAGGTGAATTATATTTCATGGACAGACTATCACATCAAAAGGAGGTTTTGGCGCAATGACTGGGCCTAGTTAAGACGGAGCTCCGAGGAGCAAAAATGTTGTCAGCAGGTTTCGAACCGATTGCAAGAGACACAGATTTTGATTCTGTTGTGGTAACCACTTGGTTAAGACCAGTTAAGATGAGCCTCCGCCATGAGTGAATGTCAAAGTGTGTTTCGACAGAAAAAAAAACCTTGTCGTCGGCAGGTTTCGAGCCTGCGCAAGTCAGATAGAAACATATTTCGATTATGTTGTAGTAACCACTTTGGCCAGGGCGAAGTTGAGATGAGCTTCTGAGGAACTGTCCATCAGTGAATCTTCATGAAGGCGTGTTCGCATAGAAAAAAAACTCATCGACAGGTTTTGAACCTGCACTGGTACAGTCCAAGAGACAGATTTTGATTATGTTGTAGTGATCACTTCGGTCAGGGCGAAGTTGAGATGCACCTCCGAGGAATTGGGCGTGTTCCGATAGAAAAAAACCCTGTTGTTCGGCAGGTTTCGAAACTGCGTAGTCCAAGAGAAACGGATTTTGATTCCGTTGTGGTAACCAATTTGGCGAGGACGAAGTTAAAATTAACCTCCGAGGAACTGTCCATGAGTGACTAGTGAATCTTCAAGATGTGTTCCAATAGAAAAAAAAAACCCTGTTGTTAGGCAGGTTTCGAACCCGCGAAGTACAAGAGAAACAAATTTTGATTCTGTTGTGGTAATCACTTGGGCCAGGACATTTTCTGACCAAGTTTAGACGAACCTCCGAAGAACTGTCCATGTCACTGGCAGCAGGTTTCGAATCCGCACCACAAGAAAGCAGATTTCTAATCTGTTCTGGTGCCAAACGGTTAGCTATGACTACTCAAGATCATGATAGGCCTTGAAAAAATCTATGAATGTTACCGTTCGGGGCGTGGTAAAAGGAAATAGAATTTTCTCATTTGGAGACACCACCATCTCGACCAATTTTGTCAGCTGGTGACTCGTCCCTGATCCTCACCGTCAATTTGCTGCAAATTCAATGCAGGTACTTTTCGCGTACCCAGGTTCTTCAAGTTTTCCTCAATGAATAGGTTGAAGTCGCTTCTTCCATGTCTGATATGTTTTCAACCCCCTCTGGAATTGGGCCACTCGCCCTTCAAGATCATCTAGTACCCGACCGCCCCGCATGCGGCATCATGCACTACTGCGCTTTTCCAGGCTTAGCGGCAAAGACAAAGATTCCGTTTGGAGAGTGTGCGCTGGGAGACACCTTCCATTAGTTTCATCGCCCCTTCAGTTAATAATTTCTGGAGTGTCACATGTCACTGGTCAGAGCTCAGCAGATTCAACACACAGAACCTCTCTCACCTACACGTCCTTCGTGAACATCATTAACTTTTCTACTCCTACCTGCAACAATATGTGTCATCTCATACGGTTCACTTTTTAATCTCTGAATCTCTGAATTTGCAGATCGTCGTGGTGGATATAACCCTATCAGATACTGGTTCTCACTCTCGCCGGTGGGACGCTCACAGGCGTAGTTTGGTCGTGATGAGCAAAACAAATTCATACCTAAGCGATTTTCCTAATCTTTTATTTCAGAATCAGGGAGCTGCGCTTCCGCTTGATCCTGCTGTCTCGCCTGAAAGCATTACTATTTTGCATTGTGCATCAAGTTCGCATCACCCTCTCGACGACAGTGTTGGCGTGATGGGTGGAAAAGAGGTGATTTTTTACAGACAGGACTTCTCATGCGTCTACTAAGCGCGAACTGGTGGGCATCTGTGGGAACGAAAGATCACGAGCACACAGTACTAGTATATCGCATCTATAACTCACAGTGTACTAAGCCAAGTGAAACGATATGACTTAATTATGTAAGGGATGGGATGTAATAAACCGCGAACCACAGCGTAATTTCCTTTTTTTTCACGTGTTGCTGCTTTCAGGCATATATCAACACCAGGAACATAAGCATTACAAAGTAGATATACAGCAGCTATACCAACATAATATAAATACATCCTCGATTGCGTTACAACGGAACCCCTTATGCTCTTCACATCCAGTCATCGTCGTCTGAATCCTCCTCCCCCGCCTCCTCCTCCCCCCATTCCTCACCCGAGTCGTCGTCGTCGTCGTCGTCGTCGGCGTTGTCGTGGTCGTCGTCGTCATCGTCGTCGTCGTCATCATCGTCGTCGTCGTCGTCGTCGTCGTCGTCACCGTCGTCGTCGTCATCGTCATCGTCGTCATCATCGTCGTCGTCGTCATCATCATCGTCGTCGTCGTCGTCCAAGTTCCGAAGTAATCTCAGTTGTTGCCATGCTTCCACCAGTGCTGATTCCATAACGATATCGATATCGGAATCCCCAAAGTAGTCATACCACTTGAAATCCGATAGAGTTGGAAATACCTCAACTAGGAAATATGGAACGCGCGCAACTTTCGACACCTCAGAGTGCCCAAGATGCAGCTTTTGAAGGGCTGTTTGCGTGGGCCAAAGCGCCTCCGTCCCGTCCGGTGCTCGAGGAATTGTTGTCGGTTGTGTGGCATCGAACGTCAGATGTAAGGTGTGCAGCAATCTGCACCTTGACGCCAGTGACATCATGGCGGTGAAGGTGACGTTACAAGTGCCACGTCTCCTTGAAGCGAACTTCAATTCCCGAATATCCGGCCAGGCAACTGCGACATCATTGATGAACCTATCGTCAAGGTGGTAGTTTCCAATGCCGATGAATTTGACAGACGACAGCCTGCTGAACTTGAGCAAGGGCCGGAAGATTTCGGAGGGGAGTGGGATCGCGAGCTCAGGGCCACAGCCATCTGATGCGTCCATCACATAGATCTGTTCCAAGGATCCAATTTGGCACGAGGTGGATAATGATTCCACGAATGCGGTGATTTCTGTCGGGGAAGCAGGTTTAGAGTACCCGATACTGATATGTGATAGTTGCCGGGTGGTGACTTGACGAATGAAGTGTGTGCACTGTGGTAAGGAACCGCCAAAGAGACAGAGGTGTTCGAGGACTATGCAATTCAAGGGGCATACCACCCGCATCGTTGGAGGTCCCGCGCAAAGTAAGCATGAGAGTTTGAAGACACCGAGCATGCTGGATATTAGTGATTGTCTGCCTCGTCAGGCACGCATCTATTCCGTGAATGCTCAGTATAATTAACTTGGACAGCTTTTCGAAACTCGGAGGAACTGTAAAAGTCGTGGTATCATGGCCCGCTGAGATCAACAGTTGACGCAGGCCGTACGCTTCTACGGGAAGAGCATCAAGCAATTGCTCTACTTCATACGTTGGGACGCCTCCAGGTACATCAAACCTTAGCACTTCCAATCCAGGCGACATGAACTGCCGAAGTAGCAAGAATTTCGAACTATACTCCGACCGACCGAATATGGCCTCGAAATCCAATGCGCAAAGGTTTGGGAAGAGTGTGGCGGGAGGGAACTGCTCGAAAATCCTCTGTAGGGTACGACCACTCGGGATGAGATGTGGCTTCGGGGGAAGCACGCTACTGAATTTATTAAAAAGAAGCCGGCGCACTCTTGATGCATTCATTCTGAGACGCTCCCACTCAGTGGGAGCTGGCTCTCTGGAAAGATCCTGCAGATCGGAGCACGGTGAGTATTGTCCTGTCAAGATTCAAATGGTATACTTCACTCACGATAGTTTGATCCTCTGCGACCTCCCAGGTGTCTTGCGGTAGACACATAATGAGTGGTGCCAAACTTGACTGTTCGGACCAGAGGATATCGAGGGCGGGACCTGCCAGTGTGGAGCAGGTCATCGCTACGTTCACCAAGTCCTTCGCAGAGGACTTGACGTGTTCTAACACGGCATAGATGATATCTTCAGATTCAAGAGCGCGATGCATGATTAAAAGTTGTTGGTGGTGTTCAAGCATTCGCATAACACCCATTCTTATATATAACCAATCTTACAATGATTCACAGACCCACAGGTCTTCTTGTGATTTGTTCGCTTGGGTGTGACCACTTGTGGAGATCACAACACTGTGGACTCCATCCGCTGCTCCCTTGTGGACAGTATGAGACGTGACAAGACATTGTTCCACTTGGACTGTAGCGGCTATGGTCCACCACTGTCGCTAAAACGGCATTTTTCCGCTAGATGCAGAGTACTTACAGTACGGTGTTCCCTGTAGAATAGCCGAAGCAAAATAGACGCAATGGTTATCCACCGATTCCACGTCAAATCGTGAAAACCTCACCATGTATGTGGAGTAACTTTAGGAGGAGAGCGCTGGCAGGATCCAGGTGCTGAGCACTTTTTCTCTCAGCGTCGGCGCCTGTTGGCTGTCCTCGGAACGCCAGCCAAAGAGGTTTATGAAGGTCCGAGCAGAGATTCAATGTACTGATAATCTAAGCAATAGTTAAAGTCCAGACCGTCCGAGGGATAGCTCAGCTGAATGAGGGGAACATGGTTTGTAATAGCACTTCAACAGTCAGAACCGATTGTTATTTGAAGTCCAAAAGAGACAACTGGGACGCCGATCGTTAAGGAACTTGGGCAAAGGAAGTACGGTGCAATGGCAAGGAAGTTAGAATCCCACTCGCCTTCAGAACAATATGCACTGGAGAACGGTGCACATCTAGATACCTAAAGGAGTCCGACATATCGGAGTTCAAAAGCAGAGGACGCCCATCGTCAAGTCATCGCATTCGGAATCACCCAGTTACGGTGACCGTTGATCTTCTGCGGTTCCTTTCCCTTTTTGCCTTACTGTCTGCCTTTCAAGTTGAGATTAGCGGCGTCTCCAGCCTCCACTGGTCTCACCAACACGATCATTCCTTTGCCGTTCAACAGACTGTCGTCGAACAGCTCCCCGTGCGGACCGTCAAATGCTGCTGCCGCTGCTTCCTATATGGACTTCTTTAATCATACTAATAAAGTCTTCATGCAGGATCCTTCCACCTCTAACTTTGGTTATCCTTTGGAGTTTTCAGACACGACTTCTTTCATTACATCTTTTCCTCTGCTCTGCCGGTCCTCCCTTATTGTTGTCTTCTCAGGTCAAGTCGCTTCTATCTCACGAGAATCTCACGAAATGCGTCGTCTAGCTCGCTCGAGTCGTCATTGTCTGCAGTTGGGGACCGAATCGCTTCGCGTAGAAACGCCCGTGAATCGACCATGATGTATGTAGCTCAAGAACGAGCTATTTCAGGTCCACGCTATGGCATGGTCTGATAACGAGGGTGACAATAGTGACACAACTTTGCCAGCAAGACCATCCCCTATGTTTGCCAAATGAGTACACTGCATGCCCGGTGCATTGCAGTACTTATCGTTGGGCCAACCACATGTCCTATTTCATTTTTTGTACTCGACCTTTTGATCAACGCCTCAGCCACCTTCGGTTGTTCCTAGCGCTTGACGCTCCATCTCATACATAAACGCGCATATAACTCTCATTTCTTCACTCAATCTGATTCCGATTCTGATCCGAGTCCATCGTCATTCACTTACTACGTTTCAGTTCTACATATCTCTATCTCTATCATCATCACTCTTCGCTTCTTATATCACTCGTCTCCATTCCCAATCGAACTTACCCTAATTCTCGATGCGTTTATGAGCTTGTGCGATAACGAAGTTCCCGTTGACTGCGGCGTCTGAAGTGACATTCTTACTCATCGAGATTGTCGCAGACAGTACCGCTTACTGTTTAATTGGTCTCGCAATATGTCCTCCCTCGGTGAATTCATGAGCCAACCTACTAGCTCTGCGCTCTGACGGTACAATATTTAATGACATGATCGCCCATAATGTAGCTTTTGCCGAAGAGTCAGAGACTATCCTTTAGGACATCGTTTAGATCATAGAGCTGAATAGAGTGTACACCATTACTTTTACCATTTGTATGTATATTATTGCATTTATATAGACGATGTGTTGGGTTGTGTCTGGCGTTGAACGTTGAGCGTTGGCATCTCGCGGAGAGACCTGGACAGGCATTAGTAGTAGTAGTTTGCCAGCGTGGCTTCAGGGCTACTTGAGTCGAATCAATTCCTTTAATATGAGTACTCATAAAACCCCAACGTGTCAAGCTGACCATATAGCAAACAATTTTCGTTTCATAAATCATATATGCATATGCATACACATAACACACGACATACACGAGTAGGTAAACCAGTACCAAAACTCTCTTCAGAAACCAACCTCCGTCTCGATAAAATCACTGATGACGACCTTCCTGAGACCAATCAGTTCAAATGATACCCATGTTGCTCACGTCAACGATGCGGCGGTAACGGCCACCAGCGCGTACATCGAGGGGACGACGTTCGGCCAATGACATATGTATGTACCATTGAAGTGTCTTCTCGGGAGAGCGCGGCTCGTCCATGTCAAGATACATAGGGCGCATATGCTCTGGGCAGCGTTCCTTGCAAACAGGCGCCAAGGGATAACGATTGATCATTCCACGGAGGACGGTCGGGTCTTGCTCGTGCGAAATCTCATCATATTGGGAGTAAGGCCAGTATGACCGTGGATAGGCTGGCGCAGGAGTCGGGACGGCGACATTGGATGGAACTTCCCGAATATTTACGCTTGAGCTGTGTGCGAAGCGCGAGAGTGTTGGGTGTAAGGCGCGGGTGGTAGGAAGAGGCGGCGCGGGAGCGGTGGGAGGAGGGATGTTCGAGCGATGAGTACTCGACTTGGCGCGAATACGTTCTGCCAGTCTGCCACTGCGAGTATGGTCGTTAGGGGTCCGTAGTACATCCGCCGAAGCTTGATCAACAGTGGCCTTCAAAGAAAGTGCTCTGAAACCGCTGCGAGGGAGGCCCTCAGTTGGTTGAGGGGAATGGGGAAACTTGGCCAGCAAGTCTGCACGTGTCTTAACGTTTGCGCGAGTCGGCCCATGGTAATATGTGTGTTGCGATAGTTTGCCATGGTAGATCTCGAGCACCCCTGGAGATTGCTCGACGTACACGATGTCGGACTTTTTAAGGGGAGTCTTTCCACCGTATGTGGGTTTGACCGGATCGTCACGAGGAGGCTCACGCCTCCTCCCTTCTGAAGAGAATCCGTATGGCATCGTTTTAGAGTGCTTAAGTGACACCTTCTGGTCGTCGTTGGACCTGAGTGTATTGATTAGTATGATGATAATGAGCAGAAAACGAAAACGGTCGACTCACTTTTGGAACATTTTCTTGAACGAATTCATGATTGATATAGGGAAACAAGGAATGTAAAGTTGCGAAGAATATGAGGTGGTAGTGTGTGTGCTGGTGTAGGGAATCTGCGTTTCAGTATATAAAGGTTGGGCTACTGTGGACGCACCACAGCATCTACAACCACAACCACAAAGCAATTGCTCAATATCTGAAAACCATTCAAGTGTGGATGCTCCGGCGAATGTTCCGATTACCCACCTAGAATCAAATCAGTGGTATCGATGTGGCCCCATTTGCATCACAAAGGTAGAATATGCGACAACCAACCAATAATGGGCCACAGTTGCCACAAGCTGGCACAATGAATGCATCACGCGTCCTGCTCATTAACTCATTAATACCTCGAGCTCATAGCTTGTGCTCAATGAACGCACGATAAGATTATCGGCAATGACGGACAGCACGCTGACTCGCATGCACGGAACACAAGGATAGGGAGCGACGTGTACAGTGACACTAACAAAAAACAGCTCGCTTCATCCTTTAACAGTCTCGGTGCACCCGACCGGCTATATCTTAGTCCAAGTTGCTCAACATCGATAAAGATGCTTGGAGTGCATTCAGGCTGAAATATCAAGTAACCTGAAGGTGATGTAAACAGTCAACCAATTATTGATATTAATTCCGACGGAATTACACACATGGTCACTATGGCCTCTGGTATGACTGGAGGATGGACTCGGGACCGATCATAACCCAGAATGAGGCTAACATTGTTGATCTCTAGAAGTGTCGAGATACTCTAACTCCCGTCAGAACGAGCGGATCGTCGGCTCCAAGTCATGAAGGTCCAGTTACCTGTTTCATGGTCAAACGACTCAAATCTGGGACTCAGATTTACTTACTCTAACCATGCAATCCGCATACAAATCGTCGTACGCCTGTACATCATCATACGTGAATATCCCTGACAAAGCTATGGTCGCAATCCAGAGTTGCAGCGATGCAGAAGGGCATGATTGCAATGGTTTTTACTTTGAAAAGAAATTGGAAATTTACCTATAGCAATGCGTCGGTCCGCAAAAAAGTATGTAGGGATTAGGTGGCTGGAAATAAATTTGAACGGCATCGACAATTCGCAGTCTAGTTTGAAAAGAATTTCATTATGGGAGCTAAGAATTTTGCCAGTTTGCTTTGCGACAAAGAGGCGTCGCGTCAGCCGGTATGTTTGTCTTTGTTAGGAATGGAAGCTCAGCGCTCAGCATTCCTCATTTGACAATATTACCATATTTACTTGGATGCAAAGAATCAAGACGCTAGTACTTACCACTGACATGTTGAAATTCCGCGGGTTGTACTAGTACCGTGACTGTCAATGGTCACGGCGCAAATTTCTTGAGTTGATTAGTTTTGTCACTTGGAATTGCAAGATGATCGAACACGAGAACTGGCAGGGACTTGGAGAACTATAGTATAAGACACGGGGGCATACATGTACGAACCTTGACGTAGCGAAGGCGTAACGAGAACATGACGATAACACAACTAAGCGTTGTGAATGCAAAGTGTGTAAGTCGCAAGAAAACAAACCTACTGCAAAGTGCGAATCCTCTTCGAAGCCGCAGCAACAGAAACAAACATTTGAGCATCACTCTTACGCTTTCGATCACCTGCACTGGTTGGGATATTATCCTTCTCCGACTTCGAGATAGTAAGAGTAAATGTTGGTCGAGATGGATTCCGCCTGGGGTGACGGGTCCCCTACTACACCGTTTGACTTGCCTTCCTGCCGCAGTTCTGCCATCTGTTTCCCGCGATCAACGGGGCGTGTATCCAATGAAGAGTTGTATGTGAAAATGGGTAATAATGCCGAGATATCAACGTCATGTGCCAACCTATAGGCTTGGGTTCACCCAACTGCTGCCGTTCAATGATATGGAAATATTAGTCTCCCCGAGTTAAGGTGTGTGGAGACCTGAGACTGACCTCCTCCGCCAGTCATTGTTGGCCTTGAAGTTGAGAAAGGACACCGCGACACGAAGTGTCGCACAACTTTCATGCAGCAACGAATGATATAATGTGTGACCTGCGACGAATCTGAGCCTGGTGCTTCCTTGCTTCGGTGCGGGGTAAAGGAGCGTATCAATTCTCGAAGACCTCGATTCTTGGAGCACAGTCCCTTCGAGGATATTATAATGACAAGCTTTTCAGCAATCGGTTACAAAATATGCCTCTTACAAAGAACGTGTTCTGTCAGGTATATGTACCGTCTGGACACATCACGGTACTACAATCCAAATCCTCAATGACATCACTCAGCAAGAAGCTTCTCCACTGTAGCATCAATCGCCTGAGGAGTAGTTGTCGATGCCCAACGGTTCACGACTTTCCCGTTCTTATCAATCAAGAACTTCTCAAAGTTCCACTGCGAGTTGGAAGTTGCGTTAGTTGCATGCATATCGGCGATCCGACCCCACATAACGAACCTTGATTCTTGAGAGACCCATGAGGCCAGGCTTCTCATTCTTGAGCCATTGGTAAACAACGTTCGTGTTGTCACCATTTACGTCGGACTTCTTCATAAGAGGAAAGTTCACTCCGTGATTGAGCTCGCAGAAAGATGCAATGGCGGTATCGTCACCAGGCTCTTGGCCGCCAAACTATTGGGTGTTATTGAGCTCTATATCGCAGTGAAACAGTGACTGGAACAACCCACCTGGTTGCATGGGAAACCGAGAATGACGAGGCCACGTTCCTTGTACTTATCGTACAAAGCTTGAAGGCCTAGGTGTCCTTTGTCAGTTGCATATCAACTTCGAGAACCGTAGACTAAACCCTTGTATTGGGGAGTGAAACCACTGGAAATTCCGAAGAGTGAATCGCTCGTAGGTCTACCATAGTTACTGACTTACCACTTCGACGCAACATTAACAATTAAGACAACTTTCCCTTTGAGCTGTTCAAAGTCATACGTTTGCCCACTAGGCAACTCTGTGTTCAGATCATAAAAAGTGTTTCCAGAGGAAGAAGACATCGTTCGTCGTGAAAGTGAAGGTAGTAGTTGGAGACGTGAGGGTGCCGCAGTGACAGGTTGACTCCACCGGAATGGCTGGAACGACCGGCGGCAAGTCCCACCGGTTTCACAGAGTGGGACGTGGCTATATCGCGCCGCCCCGGATGATCCGGATCTGATGCTGGAATATTGTGTAACTAAGCATGATTGGGTCCGCGAAGGAGTGAGACTTTTGAATGATACAACCATCATCAACGAGCAAAATGGATGGCGCTTAGTGATATGCATCTGGACACGTGTTTATCTTATCTTTCGTACAACGTTTAGTCAATGCCGGCACCAGCAGGAATTTAACTGGATCTGCCATCCGAGTCTGCCCACCAACTCACAGGCTGATAGATTCCGACCACGCTACTTAGCAGGCAAAGGTCATATATTTCCACCACAGTCCTTCCAGTCGTTCACACGCTACGGGCTATTGTATCAAGTATACAGGACAACGATATCGAGATGTTCTTACCACGGCTGTGCAGAGTGTTCAAATGGTGGTGGGATATAATACACTGTACTGGATCGAGTCACGTACGAAGTCATTGCACTGGTATTCGCGATAAGTTTGCACAGATTTAAATTGGTGAACCGGGGTATAGCTTTGCTGAATGAAATCCTAGGGCGGCCTAACCATCCAACTTTGTCTTGCAGTCTGTGAGGTTACCAACCCAATCTCCATCCGTACAGGGGAAACGATCTGAATATCATCCGAGTCAGTTTGAAACTATAGTGTGGCTAGAGTCAATTTGCTGTATACGCGACCAAAAACACCCGCCCACGCGAAAGTAAGCCGACCCCGTTCCAAGAAAAACATGTGCAAGCTGCGCGTGGAAAACGGACAGGCGGTAGCAATGTAAGGATGATGATCTCTTCATCACAACACGCCCCAATCAGGCGACCAGGCTTGTGGATGAGAAGGTCCGGCGGGTTCGAATTGTATGTATTTTCCGACGAGCAGTGACTCGCGTATTGAGGTGCCAGATATGGACATAGAAACAATCATCGGTGGCGTCTTTGTCCAGGTTTAGGGGTATGATATCGAGGAAGAGCATAGGCAATTTTACTGCCCAACACACTGATTCGGTGGCTTGGGCGATGCGGAAAGCAGTACGCATGTCGGAGACCTCATTCCGACCAAGGAACCTTGATATGTGTCTCTGACTGCAGAGCCTTCGCGAGAAGATGACCATGTCAATGACTAGAATAACAAACAATATGCTGAAGAGAACCTCCAAACTCATGATTGTTGACTCCAAAGATAGCACATAGCCGCGCGTATGGGCCTCGGAACGATGGGTTGACATGTACGACAGTCATTGACGAAGATGAACGGCAGAGCTTCGGACGGAGATACGTGATTCGGCACTGAGGCGACTCAGCAGGTTCTTGAAATGCGTACACGGTCATAAGGCTCGAGCCAATCGCGACACTCGTTTGTTGGTCGGCTGTGGAATTGCTGCACACGACCATCTCGTCGATCTAATAAAAGACACTGCTTATATTGAGCAGTAGAGTTCTTAAGATAGATCAACTTACACTCTTCGCATGTCCCTTCCTCGAATCAATCACTGGTATTGATGTGGTGGACGAAGCAATGTCACCCGTTGTCTACACGATAGTAGAATTATCACAGATTCCAGGCTGTCTCACAACAGAAACAAGATAATCGCCTGGTGCATCAAAAGTATGTTTATACTCCAAGGAAGCACAGAAAGAGTCCGGATGGGAACGCTAGAATGAAGCCGACCGAAATTTCACCCAAAATATACGGTGATCTTGTCCAACATCAGTCACAAAGACAAAATCGGGTAAGAAGATTATGACCACAAGATCTTACAGAGCGTCGACAGTAAGACCACTCAGCGACCTGAGCTGAGAGGCAAGCGTGTATGGGCCACGTCCGGGAAAGGTTGGCGTTTGCATTACAATCCCGAATGAAGAGACTGCCCTGTCCCGACATCCATACTTTGCACCCAATCGGGACCCTCAAAAGTGGCCATCAGTGGCCATCAGTGGCGGCATCCGTGTCAGTGAGTCGTGAGTGTAAACATAGAAGATGAGAAAACCGGTTGAGTCCAATGATTGGCAGGAGAGCAGAACAACGCAACACCTTCGATTAAGGATGAGAAAGCCAACCAGCCCGGTACACCAAACGCATCTGCAGCCGCGCAAAGCTGTGCTTCAGGCAGAGCCACTGGGCTAGCGCTGGGAGCCCTGCTAAATTGATGTTTCGAGATTGTAACAAGTCGTAAAATGAGCTCATTATATGACACGATGTCGAGAACTGACAAGCTGTCACTATCGGACGGATCCGTTAATTCCGGACAAACCCGAAGTGCGGCGCAACCGGACGGAGACTGCCGAAAATTCGGATTGCCGCCCCCGCCGTATCTGTGCCTCGGGCAGGGTCGTGTCAAACTTGTTCCTTACCACAACATTGTGTACTGCAACTCAAAGGATATTGCGTACTACATCTATGTCGTAGTCCGTTGACAGACAGTGCCCAAATGATTCGGAAAGTGCGGTTCTTTGGATTTTCCATTCATAATTATCACAACTGACTCCCAGGCATCAACACTGCCAGTTTCGTACTCACCAACAATCGGTGAGATAGATACAGGATGCTGGCAGCCTGCAGCAGTACCTGTGCCTCGGTCGCAGCATAGCGCTCTTGCGTGAAAGAGAACTTTGTACCGGACTACCGGATGGTATCATCTCAATACCATCGCAATCGTCCAGCTGTACCGTCGGGTGTCAGTAAGTACTGTAAGCTACAGTGTGCCGCCCGAGGCTACTGCGTCAGGAAACAGAACACACTTTCTACACCCGCTAGGCCTCTTTTCTAAGTGCACGGCCTATTTATCCCCTGATTATAGCGCCGCACTTAAGGCGTTTCGTCATATCCGAGACAGGTAACAAGGCGTTCGGGATGCACACCGGTGCCCTGATTGTTATTTCTGGCAGCCGTGAGTAGCAGCTCTCATTTCCGCCTTGCCACTGAGAAAAGAAATTTGTAGGTTCCGCGGGAGATGTTATCGAGAGTGCCTCGTTTCATGATTCAAAGATGGTGGTGCCTCGGCACCGAAAATCGTTCAGGTTTACAAAGATGTTCACAGTATACAGTGCCTGTTGCCGGAACAAGTGTCACGAGTTGATCACTGCTTCCTGGACATCGCTCTTACCCCAGAGTAATCCCGATATGACTCGTACTGGTCGTCAACGGGGCCTGAGTCATGCGCTGCAGTGCGTGTCTAGCAGCAATGACGGCGTATAAATGGTATGAGGATCCCAATCATTTCGATATTCATAGTCACTGTATCCCAACATCGTCCATATAAGCAAGACTCGTTCACCCCAATATTTCTAACAATATGTTTACCTCCTTGACCCGCTTTACAATTTATCTTGCACTCTCATCATCTGTTCTTGGTGCTGCTATACCCGCAGCCACAGTTACCACATCTACCGCGGCCGCAACTTCTACATATTCTGCAGACTCCCAATATAGGGAAGCTAGTGGTGCTCTGTGGAAGAACAATGTTCACGACAAGGTCTATTCCTCTGAAGCACCTACGACAACACAGACTACTGAAGGTGACCTCTCAAATACGTCGAGTTGCAAGTTTTTACTAACATACACTCCGTTGCACAGTTCTCCGGCGGTCCGGAGAGCTCTGGAAGGAGAGCGAACACGAAGAGGTAGACCCAATAACGGGCCCCTCTCGCCGATCCGGCGAGCTCTGGCGCGGATTGGAGCATGAGGATATTTCCGCTTCCCCCTAATGCTTGAGGTTAGTTCCTGTACTAGCCTCACCAAAGCTCCTTCTGACGCCCCACGTACAGTTATTCCGAGTCATCCTGAATCTGGTATTGATTGTTCATGATTGAGGAACTCCAGCCCTTGCTGTGTATGCGGATATACAGCAAGTTGGCTACTTTGAGCCTTTGCTATTCATTACCGACCTTCGCATGATTCTTTTTTTGGCCAGGTGCCACCTTATACGTATTAATACCCATCCTACGGCGGGACCTGTGGGCCTCTGAGGGCATACCTCACTGTATACCGGTCCATTTCTCCAATGGACATCTTATTACTTTTATTTTGTTAAGTTACTTGCGGCTGTTTGTGTTTGTAGTACAAGTAGAAATGTAGTTGTTATTTCGTGGAATTCCTACTGAGACGGCCTTACGAGAAACCTGATTCAATTGAAAATGTGTGCATAGCCTGAAGCCTGGGGGCGTGTTGGTCATTTGCTGTGGTCTTCGCGTAATGGCGCCTCTGTTAATAAGACATTTAAGTGAATCATTTCTGGAATAACAGTGCGGTGAACCGGGTATGCAGTATTAATGTTTCCAAATTGAGACATAATTTAGCCGTACTGCGTTCATGGTATATTCTTAGATCATGCCAGCGAGGCGACGTTGCTTATTTTTAGTAGGGCCTTCAAAGTATTCAGCTACGTCAGCAACTGATTACAATCTCATCGATAGTACCTATAGCCCCCACCAGTCTAGATAGTACCTTGAATGACGGAGAACAGTTGATCATTTGACCTCCTCAATCACTGATTATCCAAATCTTTTGCCATCAGAATTCCGTTGCAATATGAAATCTAAGCGCCACATGTCCACCCTATCACTGTTCCAACCAAAATTAGATTTTTCCGACACAGGACCTAATACTCCAAGTACTCTGTGACTGTACTCATTATGTTCCCTGGTACCCCATTACATATAGCCCTTGTTCACATTTTCATACCATGACACGCTTTGTATCGGTCATGGCGACTCGGCAAGGTGGAGAGCTCGGCAACACTCGGCATCACCATAATCGATCTCCGCATCATGCAATATTTAACCTCCGCAGACAAATTTTTTGAAATCGCATTTTACCATCGCGTTTTACCTCGCTGTCTAATCACTAGCCTCTGTATCGACGTTTCAACGATGGCGCATTCGAAGGGCCTTCGTGTATGAGTGGTAAGTTTTCTCTCTGAAACTAGCTTTTCTTTATGGATGATATCTATATCACCAAATCCGAAGCCTTCATGGCGGTGGTGAAAACACTAGAAAAAAAACTAAGAACAGCCATCTGATCCTCCTTCACGTTTTCATTTACGCGTATAGCATTGATGCTGATTC
Organism: Suillus subalutaceus; assembly: GCF_016647625.1. Classification (NCBI taxonomy): domain Eukaryota; kingdom Fungi; phylum Basidiomycota; class Agaricomycetes; order Boletales; family Suillaceae; genus Suillus; species Suillus subalutaceus. The sequence goes on from NW_024540394.1 coordinate 51,945, forward strand.
TATTTGTATCCGCAGGTGGTGGAAGTATGATGCTATACCGTATAGGCACGGTGGGCTCACGTCATTTCTTGGTGCAAGATGTCTCAAGAGGTGATTTACCGAAATCAACTCGTACGACTATGATATCTTCACCAAGTGTAAGGCCCTAAGGCAATATCGGAGCTCGTACGGTCCAAGAACATCCATCTGACTTTTTTTGATATTTCTCTGCGCGTTGTCGAGCATTATGGTCTCTGTTATAATGTCTTGTGCGTGTATTGGTACATAGTCGTGTGTAGGCAGATATTAACGTGAATAGTTATCACAAACATGGCACGGGTAATGGTAATGACCATTAATGGGTGAACGTGTATATCTGGGATGGCGATAGTCCAGTATGATGGTATGTAAGTATCGATCACGGAGGTCTCAAGAGGATATTGCAATGAATATGATAGAGCCGAAAAGTACCTGGTCATGTTTTCTTTCCTAACATCTCCGATATCTTGACTTCCCTTTCTCTCTAAGAGAGGGTGAGTCACAACACTAAAAAATCAATACACGCTCGTACCTCGTCTGTAGCTTTAGGAATTCTCAATTTTTCGACCTCGCGGGCGCATTCTGCCATGCGGTCCTCCGTCTCCCTTACAGTCTCCCTCTCCGCTTCCAAGCGTTCCTCTTGAGCCTTGACCTCCGCTTTCTTGCCTTCCCATCGCGCATGCTCCTCTTCAGCACGAGCCCTTGCTTCAAGGAATGTGCTCTCAGCTTTCTGAGCGGCCATGAGTGACTTGTAGTGGGTTGCCTCTGCTTTGGCTTCGAGTTTGCAGGCGGCCTTGTGAAGATCTTGCAGAGCCGCGAGAGACTGGAGAGCTCGTGCCAATGCAGCCTTTTCCGACTTGGACTCTGTCTTCAGAAGCTTGGAAAACCGCTTCGACTCTCGCTCTATCGAAAGACTTCAGTTATGAAGGAAATTCGTAATGACGGAATGCGCACGCTCATCCTTTATGATTTTATCTTTCTGTTTCTTACTCAAGAATCTCTCAGCGGTGACGCCCCTGAGGACCACGGCCTCATCTACATCAGGCTCGGCGTTTGGGCCGGTGAGAACTGATCCGCTCTGAAAGGCCGCTGTCGCCTCGGCCGTTGATATATTCGTGCGATTGCTTCTTGTTGTGCGCACGGAGGCTTTTCTTCCCAGCGAAGTGCTGTGTCCGCCACCCATATTACCAGCGAGAGATGCATCTTCATCCTCGTCTATGTCCTCCGTACATACGGGAAGCGATTGAATGGACGGAGTCCTGCGGTCTGAAAGATCTTCGCTGTGGCGGGTCGTCAACTCCGGGTGGCTGTCTTCCATAGTATTATCTTCCTTTAGAGGCGGGGCCTTTAGACTTGAGATGTTACCGTTTGGTCTAGGAGTATTGCCTGGATTGTTTGGCATCGGGACGCTTTGCCCCTGACTACTGGATTCTTTGATGTTCTCGGAAGGGTACTCGAGTGCGTCGAAGTACTGTGTTTTTTCGCTGGGTGTTGAAGACGAAACAAGCTCCATTGTTGATGTATTTGTCTAGGCAGAAATCTTAGGCTGGCTTGGAATACGACGTCATTGTCGGCCATTCATAGGACGACGTCACCGATCATGGTGACGTTCTAGATGACTCAGCGCTCAGCGATCGTGATTATGTCCTCATGTCCGGTCACGCCAAGACACCGCACCCAATACATCGTGATCGAATTAATGTTGCGTAGTGCACAAAACTGCGCCACGCACCATCCACAGTATTTGACAGTAGCAAGTATTGCAACATGTACACGAGGAGAACGTACAATCTAAGTGACGCGCATAACTATACAGATTCAAATGGTAGCGGTGCGACAGCGATGACAAACTTGCAAGGAAAGAAGTGAGTGGTTGAAATTCAAGGAGTGACATGTTGAGGTCATCGAGTGATGTCGCGAAACGCTGTAGAGGTCTACCAGAGGTCCTCAAGGTCCCGCGTGCTGACAGCAAGCAGCTCGTCATCGTGGTCAGCGTATAGAGCCTTGACGATCTCCTGCTCTTTCCATCCTCCGCCCTTGACAGGCTCCAACGTGTACTCGATCGACAGTGCCGATAAGGGACCGCCATAAGCATGCGAAATACCTTCAATATTAACACTGGTATTGAGAACACCGCGCAATATCTTAGTGTGACAGAGCTTACCTGTGTCGATGATGAGCACCTTCCCGTTGCACCTAGCTGCAATGCCGTCAAATTGTGGGGTGTGACCCATCACCATACGGCGAGTGCCCGTCTTTTCGAGAACATCATCGACCAACCGACACACCTTCTTTTCATCTTCATCGGCCCAGCCACGGTACCACAACGGCCCATCACCACCGTACAGGCGGGCTTCCTCGCGAGTCGTGCCTGCAGGAAGACCAGGGTACGAACTGGGTGGGTGTGGCTGAGGCTGAGGCTTGCGCTCTCTCAGCCTGTGTAAAAGCGATGCTCCAAGGTTATTAATAGCGCTTGGGAATGGCTGAAGATTGGGATATGTAGGAGCCAAACCACCATGCACAAATGAGAAAGCAGCATGCGAAAGAGGTCCTGCATTGGCACGTGCAAATACGCTTCCCTCTGGTGCTGGGTAATCGGTGTTGGGAGGGCCAAGTAAACCGTGAAGAGGAAGTCGTGTAGCGGTAGTGTAATTTTCTGCCCATGCATCCGCAAGCCAGCCAGTTGTAACAGCTTGCAGGCGACTCTCGCGAGGCTCAAAAGTCTTCTTCTCCGACTCCAAGACGTAACTGTGGTCAACCTCAACGACAACGCATGTTCCGTAGGTGACACCACTTACCGCCAATCACCTGTCAGAGAATTGGTTCAGTCATGCACTCCACGTTATGAAATGTATTGCATACCTATCGCATTCATATACTCATGATTTCCGAGGACCGACAACACAATGCCGTTGACAGCCAAGGCTTGCTCTCGAAGGTCTTCCATCCAATTGAACAACTCGATCGTATCGTCACCCCTGCAAAAATACTGAGCGTGATTGGAACACCAGTCAGAAGCCCTTACCTGTCAATGATATCACCAGTCTGCACAAGAACATCCACTTTGCCGCTCCAATTATTGTTCTCGTCCACGACGCTAGCCATTTGTAAAATACGCTCTGCGTTCCCGATGTCACCATGTATATCGCCTACAGCAATAATTTTGCGCGAGAAACGTGGACGAGGCTCGAGTGTGTATTCGTGCTCATCGGTATCGATGACTGCTTGTGCGGGCTGTTCTACAGTTTTGAAGCCGAAAGGTGCCTGCACGGCGGCTTGGGCGTATCCGATGAGACCTGACAGAGCTAGTGAAAACTGCAGTCCAGTTCCGAGGTGAGGTGCGGGTCCAAGAAGCGAGGAAGAGGATTGTGCATAATACGCAAGTGATAGCGCAAGTAAAGGGAGGGCTATGAAAGCTAAAGTTGTTCCACGAGGCATCACTGTAGAATGTTGTGCGCCTGTTCGATACCACAGAGTAATCAGTGAAGAGGCATACTAAGTAGAGCGAACTATATAACTCACTATTGGAACCACAACAGTTTGGAGCACTTAAGTGAAACCGCTCCCTAGATCAATGAAATGTCTGCTACTCGGAATCACTCCTGGGGGGAAGGAGAAGTCTCAAGCTGTGTTGCAGGGTTGCGGCGTGGTTCAGTATTTGAAGTTTGAACAAACACTCAACACCTCAATTGATTCAGCCTCAAGGCCGCAGTTGAATGAAGAGAGCAAGGTCACCAACGTGGTTGGCGGCGTGTACTATGGCTGTCACAACCAAATGTGGTTTAACTGCCCAAATCGGGTGTGATGTAAAAATGGTAAGTACTTGTCTAGGGAAGACCGGAAATAACATAGCGTGCATGCATGTACGTACGGTACTGACCTTAACTGCGCGGTGGGACATCCCACCAATGCCTGTCAATGTGTAGGTAGTACGGAAATCATAAATGTGGATATGATACATATTAATATGCCAGCATGTTTGCCATTTCAAAAATATAACGCAGAAACACCTTGAAGACCCTCCTTCACCACCTGCTTAAACCGGTGCCTCAGCGGTTTGTTACGATGCAAAGACAACTCGAACTGGAGTGACTTTAGCGGAATAGAACCATCGTAAACAGGTTTCTTCGACAACACGCTGTAGAACGCATGTGTCCCAAGCCTGGGGACGTTGACAATGAGAACGACGGAGGTCAATGCTCACGATAACACAGAAAATTTGTGCAGATCGCAAACTCCTCCGCTCTCGCGTGCAACCTTGTTGCACGACTTGTGGCATATTGCGTTATAGGTATATCTGATAACCTGTTTGATAACATCCGATTTCGGTAAGCAACATCAACCTAAGGTTGACATATATCGGATTCAACCTACTTTTAAGGAATTTTGCATTCTTCACAACATCAGTACCCCAGCCCATAATATAATGGTGCATCTTCCTTGCGGCAATGGTGAAACTTTGATAGACATTGATATGTGCAGTATGCAGCCCATTCAGCTGGGTGTCCGTGTAGATCATATGACTTCTAGCTTTCGCTGTCCTGGGGACATGTATTTGACGCTCAACAAAGGACATTCCATACTCACAGTAGCATCTTACAGGTGAACGTAACGCCAGGACGGTGTTTCTTGTCGACTGTGAGTGAATACTCAAGGTCTAAAACGTTGAATGTTGGAAGTCTATCATGTATACGAGAAGGAAATACTCACCGTACCCATTATACCTCGAGTAATCAGCCATGACCGAGAAGTTATACGCTAGCTAAAGACTAGCTCAGTAGTGTATCAAGACAATACTAACATTGTGAAGTACCTAGCAAAAGACTAGCTAGTAAAGTACGTCAGAATACACGATGAGTACAATATGATGACGAGCATACCTCAGTACTGTATCAAGATTAGTAGTTGAGTAGCCCGCTAGCCAACAGAGGTTAGATATATCGATCAGCAGCCACACCTCAGGGGTTCTGTTTGCTTTGTACGGTCCCAGCCGCTCTACTAGTAGGCCTAGCAGGGACTTCAGGTTCTACCGGGAGGACAAGGGGATCAGACTGGATCAGATCATCAGCTGATTCAGTTTCAGAGAAAATGATGTATCACGACTGCGCACTAGCCTTCCGACTCTAACATCTTTACTGTTCGACCCTAACCTTCCAAAGGTGAGTATGTTGAGTATTGGAAGACCGATTCAGATATAGTATGGCACTCTGAAAGACTATACCTCAGGACAGCCTCGGCTTGCGCCTCTCAAAGATTCAGCCTGTGTAAAAACGACGATCCAAGGTTATTAATTGCCCTCGGGAATAGCTGAAGATTGGAGTATGTAGGAGCCAAACCAACATACACAAATGAGAAAGGGCTATGAAAGCTAAAGTTGTTCCACGAGGCCCATCACTGTAAAACATTGTGCCTGTTCGATACCAGAGTAATCAGAGAAGAGCCATACTAAGTAGAGCACACTATATAACTCACTATTGAAACCACCAGAGTTAAATGAAACCCACTCCCAAGATCAACGGAACGTCTGCTACTCTTCGGAATCACTCCTGGGGGGAACGAAGCTACACTGCAGGGCTGCGGCATGGCCTAGTATTTAAAGTTCAAACACGCGACACCTTAACTGATTCAGCTTCAAGGCTGCGGTGGAATGAAGAGAACAAGGTTACCAACGTGGCTGGCGGCCGCGTGCTACCTGCAGCACGGCATGTTGTGAATCAATATTGCGTTATTGTGTCTAATTATATAAATTTCAAGTTTTACAGCTGTGAATATGTTCCGACGCCCATATGTATGCTGCAGTTCAAGTTGCTGAATGTTGAACGCTAACTTCGTTGTCGTAGGTTTGACCGTGGTAAGTTGCACGTTGATTTTGACGATAGCTGCCATCTTCGAGGCCCTGACATCGCGTATTATAGCTTACCTCCATTCAAATGCAAGCGTGACATTGATCCATCATGCAGAGAACGTTGATGTATTCAACATCATAAATATTCCCGACTCACGCCGATGACGCCAACTACATAAATTAGCTTACATGCGCCACATGCACCATATAACTAATAAGTACCACAGACGAAACTTAGAATCAAGCGAAAACAAAATTCTCCTGCTCCCTCCAGAGCACCAGACAAGCGTCAACTCCATCGAGCATCTCCCGTGCTACACACCATTGCCAGTCGATATATGCACGCGCTCCTGGAAAGCAATTGAGGTCATGCACGTTGCTGCGTCGGAGTCAGCCACGAGCTTAGCGTTATATTCTCGAACGCCAAGGATCAGGCGTGGTCCCAATACAAACATCTGCACGACCTGGAAAATTTGAAGAAAACCATTCCGGGGTATATTGGCCCTATAGAAATGATGAACCGTGGTCACATACAGGGGTCAGTGAAAAACCGGCATACCGCTAAGATCGCTGGAGACAAATTAATTATGAGAGTGAGACAAGAAACAGCAACAAAGCTAGCATATCCAATCCTTCAGCGGAAAAAAGAGAACAATATTCACAATAGGAGCTCACCCGTAAAGTAAAACACGTGAGTTTTAATCAACATCGTGAAACAGTCCCCAACGATTCCTCCCGTCGAATGTTGCCGTATTTCACGGAAGTGTTTTATAGCAATCCAGACTGCCAGACACAGTGCAAAGACCTCCCACACAGCGCCAAGTACCCAAGTAATGGCAGCCAGAAGCGAGGTATCTGCTGCATCAATCGTGCACTGATAGGTGCCGGAGAGGATGAGTTCCTCTGGTATACATTGATGAGCTCCATGCATATTTTTTTCATCCACAATTGAGCGTACCCCCTGAAGCCTGCATCGTTAAAATTACGGCGACCACTCCGCTGAAGATGATGGTAGCCAGGAAGGTGATGAGGAGAAATATCAGGATCTTTCTGGATCGCTGATACATGGCATATAACCGAACGATCGTGATGACTTGCAAGATGTTTTAGTCAAGCCAATATCACTGAGGTCTTGCAACTGCAAAGCTCACCCCCCAGCATTGCAGTCACCACAGCATTTGTCCAAACCCATATGATGTACACAATCCAGCCTGACGAATCCAGTTAGTGATCAGCCCCGGGTAACACACTCTAAACAGACTCACATCTGTAGTAGTCATTATAGTGAACCAACATCCTGGTCAAAAATCACACTCACCTCTACAGAGCGCCACGGTTAATTGAAGGGGGTGAATAGGCATCGGTGCAAAAGACTCACTGCGTCTGTCAACCAGATTGTTGGTACACTGACTGTATGTCGCAGGTCAGAAGAAGAAAAGAGCGTGAAGGTGAGTAGACATATACTTAGTATGTTCAAGCTGATTGTGAAATATGGTTCATTAGTACAACAACAGTGCTGAGCGTTCCAAACATACACAGCACACAAAATTCCAAGATAGCGCACCTAGGATATTTTCAAGAGTCAGCATGAATCGCCAACCACACTAGTATAATGCAAGCTACATACACCGAGATACAGAACGGTCATAAGTGACCGACGTTGCCTCTATCGCAAATCAATTTTGTCCCTCTGATGTGAGGCGTTGCTTACCCAGATCAGTTCGATCTAAAATCATTCTTAGCGTGATGGCTGCTCCGGTCATACCATCAACATACCTCTTGTCCAAATGTAAGTGCTGTAAATAGTTGTGAGAAATCAATAATTCTTTAATACCATCATGCTCACCCCAATCATACGTCACTACAACAGCGGCGGCAACTGCGAAACCATATTCAAGGTTAGATCGAGACGTCAGCGGCAGCTACAATCTCCGACTGCTCTCCACGAACCCGTATAATAACTGCCAACATGATATGAATTAATTGACGGCCACCAACTAGGGTCGTCCGAGACTAGGGTCATACTAGTAGTACTGTTAGAGGATGTATGAGTGTTAGAGCGTCGGTGCGAGTGGGGAACTTGGTGGACGTAGTACGACGAGGCAGTTGGTGCTAGATATACAACTATCCAGTGCCTGTATGGCGGAAATGAGCATAATCAAATGCATTAGATCCGTTCCTGTCTTGATTGACCTAGTATATGATGGCAATTAACGACCGGCGGGGACGGTGGACTGATGGGGGCACGCTCCACATCAGGGCATTCGCGAACCTGAGATGCACTCGAGACACTGGGAGTCTCTAGTATAGATTACATTGTCCTACATAGAGTATCACTCTGAAAGGACAGAAATTAGAAAAAACAAACAAACAGAAATCAGACCAGGAGTCCTCGGAAGAGCAACAGATTACAATTATGGTAGGGACACACATGGTTCGAAATGTTGAAACACTGCAAAAGATGAACATCCTGATTTCGGCAACTGAGTCATTCCTGGTGTGCATTTAGTACCACCGAGACTTCGATCATATGAAATAAGGCCACTGTGTCTACCACAGGTGAAAACATAGCCTCGATAGGTTAAGAGCGAGCATTCATTTCCATCATAACAACCGCTGACAATATCCGGCTGCGGAATGGTGGGACACTGGTACTATCGAGTCCACAAGAGTACCATAATGCGAAGAAACATCTTGAGAATGGCAGAAGCGAGAAGGATTGTAGAAAGTCGGTGGGTTCGTGGCATCACTGACACAGCTGATGTGAACAGGCGAGAACCAATGTATACCCGTGGCATACTGACATTACAGTTAAATGAGTAGTATTTGCGCGAGGGAAAAAATGGGTCGTACATACCTCCCTTGTATTACTATGAGCGGTGCAGAATGACTGGCGAAATACTTAGGCTTGAGCAGCAGTGGGCCTAATAATTGTGGGATCTCCTAGTAGAGAGGAGGAAACTGGTAGAGTGAATGTCTGAGGCATGCACGAGGAATTAACTTGATCGCATCTGATACCGACTCGAATATCGGATGCTTCAAAGTTCACGTACCTGTGGCTCATCTCGACAAGGCCGATCTTGATGGGTTTTCTGCTCGCGAGTGATGAATCGAAGGGCCAGAAGATGACGTGGTTGCGACTTCCGTTGGCAACTATACATCACAAAACCACAACCACCTCACATGTAGTTGCTGTGATGTTGTTAACCACTAAAACGCTCGCGATAAGGAGTAAAAGGGCAACTTGGCATAATTGGGACTTATCAGATGGTCTGGATGATGTCGGACTCCACATACCCCATGGTTATTCTCCTTGATCATGAATTATCCTCGAGGTGATTGCCGTGTGTTGCAGGTCGAGAGTACCATGATATTGGCTCACTTGTACGTGAAGGCTTGAAGCTTCGAGAGCGAGAGTGGCGGTTGTGAAATGGGGGTATAATGATATCTGAATGGAGACGGCCCAGATAAGATGTGATATGATGGAGGATGTCAGGGAACAGGGAGGGTGATAGAGAAGCCTGAAGCACAGGCGATTCAAAGCGTGGCAGGCGAGGACCACTGGACTAAACTCATGGGATGCCAGAAGTGTGGAAACATGGTAGAGACCGATAGAGATGATGGCGAGTCGAGGAAGAGTGATACTGTTCTTGGGTTACCGGAGATGATGCATATGAGCGATTAGCATCCATAGATGAGATTGGGCTGACGCATTGACGGGTGGTGGATGGAGGCAATTTGATCAGTTTACGGTACTGGAACACGCATGAGATGGAGGGTTGCCTGCGCGTGGCTTCGATGTTGGATATAATATTTATATTATGTAACAGGTTCTCGCGCCGCTGCTCTCCGAATGATGTCCAGCCGTCAGGCCTTCAGGACCCTCCAAAATGGCCCTCATTTAAATAGGCACGGTTCTGCACGAGGACGTCATCTTTCTCAACGGCAGTGTATATCGTCCATCATGAATCTGCAGATTTGAGCAAATGTGCTGAGTGCAACAGAGTGCAACGGTATTTCTCTAGATATACTTCAACCTACCACAAACATTTTAAGTGCCACCTACTATTGACTTGCAGGCAATCTGGCATGGATTTCATGACCGAGGCAAAGGCTGACCATGACGAGAGTATGTCTTTCCTTCCATTCTACCACCTTATCTGATTATACGCAGCCCTTCATACTGTCTGCAATGAGATGAGCATACTTTCCACCACTCATCATGTGTCGTGCGTCGTGCTCCTTGCATTGTCTTGATGCCCAGCTCGTCAACGCTCAATGCCTCTCAGAACAATATACAAAAGTTTACTGCATCCTTTAATTCAAATTTCACCTTTGGCACCCTCGTTTCCTCATCGGTGCCTCGTACGAGGGAACCTTCGTAGCAATTAATCGCGTCCTCGGATGCACATACACGATGGACCCTGCCAGTTTTGGCATCAACACAAATTACTACTACTTGTGCATAAAGATCTGCTATTCGTCCTGTTCGCCTCCACCCCACACTTTGACCTTCCCTCCTATATCTTCCGTCTATCTCGTCCACACCCATGCCTTCGCTCCTGACCAGTCTTTTCGTTTTCCGATCCTCAAAGGTATGTGTTGCATGACAATGGATGTCTCTCATATAGTATATGCTGACGATCCGTATTTCAGTTCTGTATTTTCTAGGGCGCCCCCACCCGCTCGTTCGTTAACCATTATGCATCATAATGCACGCTTGCACATCCCTTCGTTCTCCTTTGAACTGGCCACTGTCGCTCTCGTCCGTGCCATTAAATGCGCAGTTCACATTCAGTTTCTTTATCTCATCAATATCGGTCTCTGCGTCTCCTTGGGGCAGGTTTTTTTACGGATGGGGAAATTCTCCCTTCAACGAACGGCAGGTGTCTCTCCGATTCTCCCTCTCCTAACTGGTTATTTGCTTCTGAAGCTCGTCGACGACCTTGAACTATCTATTCACAAGTGCATCAATCTCATCACATCATTACTTGTCAGCCACCAAACTGGAGTCATCACACATTCATTAACTTTGTATTCAAAGCGTGCACCATCACCGCCCATTCGTCATCGCTTTTGTTCTTACTACTGCCTCCGTTCCTTTTGATCTTTCTTTCTTTGTACAACTACGCCCTCTTCTTTTGTACAACCGTGCCTTGCGATGTCACCGACAACGTTCACCTTTATCCCTGGATGCACATTGTCTTTCTACTGCAATCCAGGCTAAAGTACGTACTTCGACGAATCAGATATCATCCCTCAAATCTCACCTTGGTAATGTAAGCGCTGGATTGTGGTATATCAAGCACGAATGCGATCGTTATACGTCCACCAAGTTCCCCTGCTCGCTTACTCCGACCCTCCAATAGGATGACCCTAGTTTCGAATGATCCCAGTTGGTGGTCACTCATCAATGCGAATCTTATCAGCAGCTATTTTATAGGTTTGTGGAGTCAGCTGCGTGATGACAATGACTAACGTTCGCTGCCATTTTGCAGTTGCCGCCTCTGTTGGGCTAATGTACGATTGGGGTGAGCAAGACTAAGTATAAAAAACCCACTGACATCCTTATGGTATTCTCAGCGCTTACGTTCGGGCAAGAGGTACGTCGATCCATTACTGGGGCAGCCAGCTCGCTTAGAATCGTGTTATAGGTTGAACTGATCTGGGTGAGCGGACTCCCCCATCAAAAGAATGACGTGAAAATGCAACTTGTTTATGGCAGAGGCAACGGTGGTCCCTGATGACCTTTCTCTATCTCAGTGTATGTGCCTTGTGTTTCAATATTTACGCTTAGCAAGTCCAAGTTTTGCTGACTTCAAAATACATTAGGTGCACTATGTTGGGATAGGATTTGTTGTGTACGTTTGGAAGTTTAAGCAATTGATGTCGCGCTCATTACCCATCTCTCACAATCAGGATGTCCATGCTGGGTATGTCTCCTCACATACACTATGTTCGTTTTCTTCTGACTAGTGGTATACAGTCGATGTTCCGACAATTTCAGTGACAGACGTAGTGAGTATTCCGCACGGATGCCTTCTATTCCCGTCAAACAACTGAACTACCTTGTAGGGGTGAGTAAGATTCTCGAACAACTTGTCGATTCAAAATAACGACTCCTACAGTTGTGAGTTTGTGTCGAGCCTGTGGTCTTCCGAAGCTGATAACTAATGTTGCTGGATTTGTCAGGCCTTATCATAAACGACGCAATTAATTGGACAGGTGAGGTTGTACAGGTAATACTGGGCGGTGAGCTATACGCCTCCGTGATATTGACTTGACTGAAACATCATGCAAGTCATCATGATCGCTCGGTTACATGCTATGTATCAGAGGTCTAGAAAGGTGCTGACATGTCTCGTTATCATCTTTGTGGCCATCAGAATTGCCGACGCAGTGATGACCGCAATGATAACGGTGCAGCTTTCAGGGGGTAAGCTTTATTTATGTATGAAACATTTAAGTGCATCAAAAATTACCAGAGGAATTCGTTCTCTCCGGCACCTATCAGTGCATTATTGACTACACGGGAGATTCTATGTTTCTGGCTTCCATGATTTGGATACTTGGGACTGTATGGGAGGTCCTTGCACTGTGCCTCGCGGTCTGGATTGCTGTAAAGCACTTCCGTGAACTACGACAACACTCAACAAGAGGTATTGTCAGGGACTGTTTCACGGTGTTGATGAAAACTCACGTTAGCTACTTTGCAAGGTGAGTTCATATGTCAATGTGGTTTTCTTGTTCCGCTAAAGTTTTGCACGTGCTAGTTTTTTGGCTATCTCTTGCTTCAAGATCGGTTTCTTCTCTCCAACGCTCTCAGTGGTAAGCCGCTCTGTCAACGACCTCTACATGCGACCATGTTTCATCATTTCTACAGGACATATATTCCCTGAACACTCGGATTTATTTCGGTCTCGCTCAGATACTCCAGAGCATGCAGATGTTTGTGCTGGGACCACGCCTGATCCTCGGTGTTCGAGAATATCACGCTGAGCTCGTGGCCAACTCTGATGCAGCAACCGCTATGATTTCGATTGTTTTTCAGGAGCGCGTTCACGTGTCAACCGGCAGTAGTGTGTAGCGCAGAAGATGCTCGATATGATTGATTTGCGATGGGCGGTAGTGTGCAGGGAGTGGGAGAATTTGTTTTTATTTATTCCAGATTTTGTCGTGGTACTTATTCAAGTTGCGAAGTAGATATAGGTCATACAAGCGTTTTTGGTGAACCATAAGTAGAGATCTCTCCCCGACGCTGAGGTTCACGTACTCGATCTCAGTAGTGCTGTCAAGATCGTAGAAGTCCGTTCGCTCCTGATGCCATCGCTGAAAGATGGCTGTTTCCAGGACCTCAGAGAATTACTCGACCACTCAAGTGGCGCCTGTAGACCGTCTCAGTACCCCACCGAGTACCTTCTGGGAGGACCTTGGCTTGTTGATCAGTCTACTTCATTAAGCCTAAGCGGATCCGGTGCTGCAGTGCCACATTTGAATTGGGATGACGAGGACGAATAACAAGAAACTAACGAACGCAGATGGTCCGACTCGGAGCTAATTTTCAAGTGTCGTTATAAAAACATGGATGCTTCATGGTGTACAATAAACAACCAGCGAGAAGAATGATTAGATGATACCATTTGCTCAACATCTTAAAGTTGAAGGAGTCGCATATACTCAGTCGCATGCTAGTGGCGAGAGAATTAAGCTGCAGTTTGTCAACGGCATGAATCCTGCTCACATTAAAGGAAATATGCTTCCGCAGTGCGGTGTTTGACTTTGAAGTTCGCTCTGCGTTCGTGAATACAAGTTGGGCGGCTTCGCGGATATCAGGAGCAGTGCCTTCTTGTTGTAGTACCAAGTCAGCGCTTCGGCAAGATGATAGAAACATGTGCTTGCGATATAGAGTGGCTTGCGTTACTCAAAGGCAATTGACGAGGCGGCGCTTCTGAACGATGTTACAGATTATGCATATGTGCGTAGGCGTCCGGAGTGACTCGGGATCTTCGCTTGCGTCATTACCTCGGCATCAGTAAATTCACACATTCCTTAACTTCCTTTTTCGTCACTTATTAAGAGCGCATAAGAATTGCACAAGAACCACAAGCATCTCCTTGTCATAAGCTCCCACAAGTTTAAAAGCCGATCCCCTCCTCTTGTATTTAGCTTTTGCAGTTTTTTTGCACTTGTTTGAGAACGGACTGCATTGCAATTTGTGATAAGCAAATAAATAGGTGCTAAGCATGGGACAAGTATGCCAGTGTGCATTTAATACCCTCCAATGCGCTGACCATACAAATGTGGTTGTTTCTTGCACAACAATGGGCTGCCCAATTCCATCGTGTATGTCACGCCGGGTGTCGATCCTCGAGGTGTGAATTCTGCTCTTTGTCAACATAGCAGTTGTCCAGGGACCATTGACGCTTGGGCTGCATCGCTCGCAGCTCATCGTGAATGTCATCGAGACGAAAGACAGTGGAGATACGCTACTGGAAGGAAAGGACTTAAAACGGTGACTGAACTCGGTGAAGACGATTTTCACTCATCCGATTTGTATCGTACTTTTCGTCGCGGAGCCTTTCCTGTGAGTCATTCCTGTCTAGTATTTGTTATTAGTGTTGTTGAATGCCATCCTCGGGACCTCGACGATCACAGACTGGATGTTTGGCTACGCCTATGACTATTGACAGGACACGCCTTGAAGATTCACTCATGGATGGTTTCCTCAGAGGTCCCTCTTAACTGGTCTAAGTCGAGTGGTTGCCACAACAGAATCAAAATCTGTTTCTCTGGGACTGCGCAGGTTCGAAACCTGCCGATCATGTCAAGGTTTTTTTCTATCGCCACACGCCTTGACATTCACTCACGGATGGATTATTCGGAGTCTTACCTGAACTCGTTTTAGCCAAGTGGTCACATAACAGAATCAAAATCTGTATCTCTTGGATTGTGCAAGTTTGAAACCTGCTGACAACACTTTTTTTCTATCAGAACACGCCTCGAATATTCGCTCATGAATGGTTTCGTCGGTGGCGCACTTTAACTGGTCTTAGCCAAGCGGTTACTGTAACAGAATCAAAATCTGTATCTCTTGGATTGTGCACGTTCGACACCTGCCGAAGATAGGTCTGCTTTTTTGTCGGAAGTGCGCCCTGAAGATTCATTCATGGACAGTTCCGCGGAGGTGCATCTTAACGTCATCCTGGCCAAAGTTGTTGCCGCAATTGAGTTGCTCTTGGACTGCAGGTTCGAAACCTGCCGACAACAAGGTTTTTTTTCTATCAGAACACACAAATAATTAAATAATTGACATCCACTCGTGTAGTTTCTTCGGAGGCTTATCTTAACTAGTCTTAGCCAAAAGGTTACCACAATAGACTCAAAATCTGTTTCCGAAACCTGCCCACGACAAGGTTTTTCTCCATCTTCCATAACACGCCTTGACATTCACTCGTGGATGGTTTTGTTAACTGGTCTTATCCAAGTTGTTACCGCAACAGAATCAAATTCTGTATCTGTTGGATAGTGCAGGTTCGAAACCTGCAGACGACAGGCTCCTTTTTCTGTCGGAAGCACCCCTTGAAGATTCATCTCAACTTCATCCTGGCCAAAGTGCTTATCAGAACATAATCAAAATCTATTTCTCTTGGGCTGCGCAGGTTTGAAACCTGCTAACGACAACGTTTTCTTTCTTTCTATTGGAACACGCCTTGAAGAATCACTCATGGATGATCTCCTCAGAGATCCATCTTAAATAGTCTTAGGTAGGTGGTTACCATAACAGAAACAAAATCTGTCAAACCTGCCGACGATAAGGTTTCTTTTTCCTATCGGAGTCCCTCAGAGGCTCCTGTTAGCTGACCTTAGCCAAGTGGTCACCACAACGGAATCAAAATCTGTTCCTCTTGGACTGTGCAGGTTCGAAATCTGCCGATGACCACGTTTTTTCTATCATAACATGCTTTGACATTTACCCATGGATGGTTTCGGCGCTGATCTTAACCGTTCTTAACCAAGTGGTTACTACAACATAATCAAAATCTGTCTCTCTTTGACGCAGGTTCAAAACGTGCCGAATGGCAAGTTTCAGAGTCGAAATCTGTTTCTCTTGGAGTAGGTTCGAAACCTGCTGACAATATTTTTGCGGTGCAAAAGAATTATGCATCTCCGTTGCGATAGGGTCGTCTTGGGAAGGCCTGACAGTGGATATACTCAGACTGGAAGTTCTAGACATCACCAGCAGGCTACGTATAGTAAGGATGGTGGTAGGGTCGTTGCCAACTGATAAATCAATGGATATTTTGATTGACGCAAAAGTCTCGCCGCATAATGATCTTACAACCAGAGCATTTGTGACAAGCTGCTGGATGGAGACATACGGGTGACAAACATGTCGCAAGACTATTCAGCTCACGTAGATGCCAGAGCAGCGCTCAAATTCCATTCATTGCGCTGAATACGCTGATACGCTTAGCCAGTACCTACATGCCTTTAGCTCAGCACCTTGGCTCATTACGAATATGGTACTCACGCGCAACGCTCCAGCAAGGCGCTATCAGTCTTGAAAGTGTGAACGTCGGGTGCTCCCGCGAATGTCTTGTTGAACTTCATCTCCGTCAAATCATGTTGCCAAGATGTCCAGGAAGGCGTGATATCCCCTGGGGTGTATCTGTCGTCAGGAGTCTCGAACATGGTCCATAGCCATGAATGAATTCGAGAAGGCAGTGATGAACTGCGAATTGTTGTATGGAGGACCAGCCCTGAAACAGTATACAATCAAGTAGGGGTTGACCCATTGTTGCAACTTACCCATATGAGGTGAAGTAGTACGGAATATCATTTCCATGCAGGCCAGGCGGGATTGCAAACTCGCCCTGCTTGTATTGAGTATACATATATTACAAGTTGCCTCGAACTCACTTTCCAAGCTCGTTCTCCAAATCCTAAGAGGAGATAATACGTGGGGCAGACGATTATTGCTAAACCGATCCATGAAATCAGGGACATTGATCATCGCTTCAAAAATACACATACATTCACCTATCACAAGACTTGCTTGGTTAACGTTACTTCCATAGTTCTGGTACAGCGCTACCGCTCCAGCAACTTGAGCAGGACCGAAATTCGGGAAAAGCGTCTTGACATAATCTGCAACATCCAATGTCATCGATTGGTTGACGAAAGTGACCCCCTCGTGCGAATTGGTCACAGCAAGGAGATAGTTCTAAGGGAGAAAGGGTCTCAGTTTGTTTGTGAGATAGATGCATTCATGGATCGTACGCCATTCAAACGACCTTTCCTTATCGTCACGGTAGGCCTCTCCGAGATGAAAGTGCCATCCACAACAGGGACGAATGCGAACATGCCAAAGAAGTCGTTGACGTTGATGTTATAGTTCAAGGTCTGTAGAGTATTGACGTCTGCAGCGCGCAAACAAGAGAGGGTATCCGAACTTGAGGCACAGCTGCAAATTGAGGAATTAGATAGGGAATAGTGGTTTTCAAAGAATTTACTTTGTTCCATTGACGACTTCACTATACAACATCTGGTAGTGGTATTCAGGACCCTGCGGACATCATTCTCAGGCTTATGAATAAGAATCACCTCCGGAATCCGGTCATTATAGTTGTATTGGGGTCGCGAGGCCGTAGAACTAGTCATGGCGGTTCTGAAGAGGGGAGGCTGCGTGTTTCCTCCATGAGCAACGATATGTTGTATCACTGAACCGGCACCTGAAACGAAGTAGTAAATAAAGACGATAATGATGAAGAGTACCTAGTGTAGCTCACCAGCGGACTCTCCCCAAATTGTGACCTTCGTGGGGTCGCCGCCGAAGCTGCTTATCTATACGGACGAGCTTCCTATCAGCTGGGGTACACCACGCAAGTAAAGAGCTCTGCTCACGTAGGTCTGCACCCACTGTAACGCATAATTCTGGTCGACTTCGAATATCAAGTTCAGCTGAATCTCAATGACTGCCAGACACGTACGTAGTCCAGCATTGAGTGCACCCCCTTCCTTGACCGCTTCACCAGGAAGAAAACCTAATCGGTAGTGTATACCCCTTAGATGCATTTGAAACTGAGAGGAACAACAAAACATACCGAATAAACCGAGACGGTACTGAAGTAAGACAGCGATGACACCATAACTCGACTCTATAATTAGATCTGCGCCATTGAATTCGCTTATGGCTCCTTCAGTATACCCTCCTCCGTGAATCCAAACGACGACTGGTAGCCCTCCTGCCGAAGTGGCCACCATTTCACTTCCAGGAGTGTATACACTACCGGACGTAACCACTGATTGTAAATGTCAACATCATCGTTCCATGACAGGGCTTACTTCAAGAATAAGCAGTCTTCAGATTGACTAATAGCCCTTTTCCTCAAAGAGGTGCTTTCAAACGGATTTGTCGGAGAGTTGCCTATGACTGCTTGATTGCATTCGTTTGGTTGTGTGGTAGCTTGTTGAACCCCAGAGACGGTCAATGGTGGCTGCGGAGCTGCCCATCTCAAGCCGCCTATGCGCTTAGTGCGTGAACTGAGATTGTGTGCAACAAACAGAACTAGACGCACCGACTGGAGGGGCTGCGTAGCGTATTCCAAGGAAACTGGTGATGTTTGTCGCCGTGTCAACTGATCCCTGGTACCGGGCATAACCCAAGTTGACGATGGGTACAGATACGGTGGCAGACAAGACTTCTAGCGCAAGCAAAACCTGCGACACGACCAATAGATTGGCTCTAGTAGACAGTTTCAATCCCACAGATCGCGCAGTGATAAACATCTTTGACTAGGGTGATGAAGATGGCGCGAGTTATTATAAACCTCACACTGACCACTGGTAGGCCATCACGAGTTTCTCTTTTCGGTCTAATGTGACTTAATTTACGGAACAAGGCGCGAAAGTACGCTAATTACCAGGTTTGGAGACTCTATTATGTAACGAGGTACGAGCGAAGGAATAGAGTAAGGTCTTCGAGCGAACGAGAGGCGCGGGGAACGCACGTCTTGCTTCCGCGCCACGTCCATCGTTCGTCACTCCGTAGCTCGTTCTGCTTGCTCTTCTTTTCTTTCAAAACAACATAGTCAATACACTAGCTTAACCTACTAGAACTACCCAATTTCCTCTCTCACTCGCGAAAATGGCCGATCCATCTACTGAAGTCCGCCCAGACTTCGCCGGCGGCCTCTATGCCGGAATAAGGAACGACCTCATGGCGGCCACAGGAAGCACAGAGCAAGAAGTCATAGATCGTTTGGCCGAAACCTGGGACACTGACCACGAAGAACGTGTCCGGGACTGGAACCAGCGACAGGAAGCAGATGCCCTCGCTGCAGAAGAAGCAGAAAGAGCACTCCGCACTCAGCGAGACGAGGAACGCGCCCAGCAGGAAGCAGAGGCTGAGAGGGAACGCTTGGAGACGGAGAAAAGAAACCAAAGATGAATGGTTTTGACCAATCCGCATCAGTAGGGGACTTCCTATCCCCTCGACCCGCTCAGTATGCCATCCAGAAACTCACCAACTTTGAGTTCGTAGAACTCTGGTATTTCTCACCAGACGGCTGCAAAGAAGCCTTGAAGACCTCGCGGTCCATCGCCGAGAACGACCTTGGCCTCACCAGAATCGACGACCAACTAACTGTCCGTCCAGCGTCAGCCTTCAAAGCTTCGAAAGCTGCCCTCGCCGACCACGAACTATCCTTTTCCACCTTCCTACGGGCTAAGAACCTGTATCTTGTCCAGATCAGCAAGGCCAAATGGCCCCAGACCCACATAGACACCCTGTCCCTTTTCTTCTGGCACCTCGAGAATCACACCATCCGCAACAACAGCGAGATTGGTGACCTGGTCATCCTCAACTACGCCTCCCGTGTTCGCCAAGACTGGCATGACAAGCTCAAACGGAACGAAGGCTTCAATATCGCATCGATTAACGAGAACCTCATCCGCGTGATCAACGAGGAGTTATGGGACAAGATTCGCTCTCGGGCTTTAATTGTGGTGGGTCCCTCTATGTAAATACTACGTCTAAACCTTTCCACTAACAAACGGTTTCTTTCCCTACCAACCTTGGAACCTTTTCCTCCACCCCCACCCCAACATAACCTACACCCGGCTCAACTGCCAACAACCATCCTTTAACGCCCGCGATGACATTCCCGCGGATGCTCGCAATGACACTCCCGCGAATGCCCGCAATTTGTTCAACGCGGATGCACGACCCTTCTGGCATACGTGGTTACGTGCCACAGCCCACGAGCAGAGCAACCCCAACGACTTACAGCCACAATCGGAGGTCGAGCTATCGTGATCCCAGAGACTCTGGCCACGAGGAGTACCGCTACAGGAACTCTCGTTCACGCTCCCCATCTCGCGGCACCTCCGAGTCGAGGAGAAGCAGAACTCCATCCCCACGGGGCAGCTCCCATAACCGTCAACGACGCGGGGGTTTTTCCCGCAGCGCAGGCTCACGCGGCCGTTCAGCCTGCGCAGTCTGCCTGGGCCGCTTTGCACACGACATCAAAAAGTGCGAATCCCACAACTTATGGGACGGATCCAATGGCCACTGTCGTCGAGCCCAAGACGGCCAAATCACCAACCTCCAAGGCCTACCTCTCTGCCTCAAGTGGCAACGCCCCGAAGGCTGCCAAGCCACCAACCACGAGCTGTCACACGAATGCTCAGGATGCGGAAGCAAGGAGCACGGAGCCCAGAAGTGCCCTCGAAGCGAGAAAGCTTAAGGCCCACACTCCTTATAACCCAGTTGAATGGCAACGTCTCCTCGAAGAGACGGGCCTTATACATAGATACCCTTTTGTCCCTGCTTGTCTCGCATCTGGTTTCTCTGGGGGGATCCCCCCCATTACCTGTACATACACACCACCTAATAACCCATCCGTCGAGGAACACTCCGAAGCCTTTGCAAACATCATCAGTCACGAATTTGCAAAGGGTCGTTTTATTGGCCCTTTTAATGCTGCAACCCTCGAATCAATCATTGGTAAATTCCAAACAGCTCCTTTGTCCATTATTCCGAAGCCAGGCAAGCCTGGAAGATTTCGTCTCATTCAAAATCTATCATACCCTATTAGACCCTCTCCCCCCATTAGCTCCATTAATTCTCGTGTCGATTCCGATCTTTTTCCTTGCACATACGGAACTTTCCCCACCATCTGCAGAACAATATGGTGTCTTCCTCCAGGGTCGCAAGGAGCTGTTCGAGACGTGGCAGAGGCATACAGAACAGTCCCCTTGCACTCATCTCAATGGCCAGGCCTGGCAATCCGTCTCCCAGGGGAAGACACCTTTGCAGTTGACACATCATTTTGCTTCGGGTTCGGCCCATCAGCGGGAATCTACGGAACCGTTGCAGATGCAGGTGCAGACATTTTTCGCGCCAAGGGAATTGGCCCTTTATCCAAATGGGTCGATGACCACTTATTCTTCCGAATCAGAAAAGAACACCTGGCCGAGTACAATAAGCGACGTGAAACCTGGGCCAAAGACATTGCCAACAACGAGGGTGTCGTCATTGAAGGTGGGCGCAAATGGTTTAAAGGAGCAACATGGCCAAATGGCTCCACAGAAGAGTTCGACGAAGACGTGTACTTTCCCATCTTGGATTTATCAGCTCGTTCACCACGATCACGCGAAGACCTGCAATTTTCCTTTTGCATGGATGACATTGACCACCTCTCCATACTTCTCGGCATCTTCTGGGAGGTATCGAAGGACAAACCCTTTAGCCCCACCCCCCCCATTCATTGGGTTCACCTGGAGCATTGAAGACCGAACAGTGGCCTTATCAGCTGAGAAGCGTGCCAAGTACCTCACTGCGGTCAACACGTGGCAGTCAAACGCACCCACACACTCCATGAGGTCCAAAAACTCTACGGAAAACTGCTGCATGCCTGCCTTATCGTCCCGATGGGCCGCGCTTACCTCACGAGCCTGGAATGCATGCTGGGTATATTCGGAGAGCACCCACACCTGCCCAGAACTCCCCTCGTAGCACCCCCGAAGATATCAACTGGTGGAAAAGCACCCTCAGTTCCCCCAACCTCATTCGTCACATCCCAGGACCGTGCGTGGTACATGACTTCAACGCCTATTCGGACGCTAGCTCTGGTCATGGCATCGGAATCGTCATCAACGGCAGATGGAGAGCCTGGGTCCTCACACCTGGTTGGAAGCGAGACGGACGGGACATTGGATGGGCAGAAAGTGTCGGCTTCGAACTCCTCGTTCGCACTATCATCAAGGCCTGCCCCCCCGGGATTCATTTCAAAGTATACGGTGACAATCGAGGGGTTGTGGAAGGATGGTGGAAGGGGTGTAGTCGCAGCCGCACCACTAATGCCGTCTTCAAACGCATTCATCACGTCGTCGCGAGTACCAAATGCACAGTACTTACTCGATACATCCCAAGCAAGGAAAACCCAGCAGACGGCCCCTCAAGAGGGATATATCCCCCCACATGTGATGCACTTCCCCCAATCCCAATCCCAAGTGAACTCCAAGCATTCATCTCCGACGTCTCAGAACTCGACACATCCAATTCCTCCACCTGGCCCAGCCATAACTCCCACTTCCCATCCCCAAGCCGCGCTACCAGTCAATCGCTTCGAGAAATGGGCAAAGAACACCTCGACCTCGAGCTCCGACGCCGCGCTTTCATCAACCGCGAGTTTGAGCGGAGGGGAGAAGAGCTCCACCAAGCGTCGCAAGGCTATGTATAACACTGACCTGACTCCAATCCCATCTGCCCTCCGTCCTCACTGCAGCGCAAAGGATCGGCTCCATCTATGGTTGCCACAATCCTCTCGGTCAACCAAAGACGCGCAAGGAAGACTCGTCCCCTTGGCACCCTCTGACATCCAACGCATCCGCGACGTCATGCTACATGGATACTCAGAAGGGACTCGCGAGTCCTATGGCTCTGGCCTCCTCGTTTACCATGTGTTCTGTGACAGCAAATCCATTCCAGAGACCCAACGCGCCCCAGCTAGCAGCATCCTAATCGAATCTTTCATATCGGCCATGGCAGGGAACTACTCTGGGAAAACAATCGCCAATTACATCTTCGGTGTGCGGGCATGGCACGTACTCCACAGCATCACCTGGGACCTTAACGACATGCAAATCAAGACGTTACTCAAAGCAACCGTCTCGCTCACCCCAACCAGTGCACAACGAAGCAAACGCGAACCTTACACCGTCGAGCTAATCACAGCCATAAGAGACCAACTAGACCTCAATAACCCACTAGATGCGTCAGTTTTCTCTTGCCTAACGACGACCTTTTACGCCACTGCAAGGACCTGCGAATTCACGGTACCCCGCCTCGACTCCTTTGACCCCAACCTGCACGTCACCCGCAACAACGTCTCAGATGTCCGAGACAGACAGAACCTGTTAACGAAGAATTTCCACCTTCCGCGCACCAAGTCAGCATTAGAAGGAGAAGACGTGCACTGGGCACAACAGCACGGCCCTTCAGACCCTGAAGAAGCCTTCAACAACCATATCCGCATCAACGACCCTCCAGCGAATGCCGCACTATTCTCTTACAGGTTCAAAGACTCCCACCATCCTCTCACCAAGACAAAGTTCCTGAACAGACTAGCTTCTGCAACCAGAGCTGCGGGTCGCAAACCAGTGCACGGCCACGGCATCCGCATCGGTTCCACCCTAGAATACCTCCTACGGAACATTCCTTTCAACGTCGTCAAAGTTAAAGGACGCTGGGCAAGCGATGCATTCCTCGTGTACCTGCGGAGGCACGCCCAGATCCTGGCCCCATATATGCAAGCCACTCCCAACATCCAAGAACAATTCCTTCGTTTCACCCTCCCATCAGTGCGCTGATCGCAACACTGAAACACACAGATGTAAGTCACCCTCGTCCATCTCCTAAGAACTGGGCACCCGAGTTTCGCTGGATGCGTCGTCGGACTCCTGGTGTATGGGAATCGCAGCTCACCTCTTCTTCCCTTAGGTTTGGACTCTTTCCCTTGGGGCCGGAAAGCGCTGCGCGCCTTCGCCCAAAAACTTATCATTACCATCACTCTCCCTTATCGTTACTTCACTTCTCTCAGTTGGGCTTTCGCCAAATGAATATTATTTCTTCTACTCCCTACAACGCGCTGGAGTGAACCTCCAAGACCTTCCCATCCGCGGTGTCGAGAGAAGAGGGCTGCATCCGAGTACATAGAAAAAATAAAATAAAATCACGTGCACTTTGAAATGTCCAAAAGCAGCCCAAACCTTATCCCTCGTTCTCTCTCCACAGTGGCTGGCAGAAAATATTTGTAAACAATGTTCAGCCACCGTAGCAAACCCTTCAGACCTTGAAAATTAACTGGCAACTTCGAAAACTGAACTTAGGGTTTAAATATTTTAGATTATGTAACATTACCATATTCCAGACTCGGTGACGTCGATAATTGATCCATGGCGCCTTCTCTTGCTTTGATTCGTGCACGGACAGAGGAGGTATTTGGACGCAGGGCTTGCCTTTGGCAGCTCAGAGTTGCTGAAGCTTTTCTGCTCCGAGATCGTGATATTATTTGTGTCAAAATTATTGTATGCATATGCCGCTAGAAGTGTTTGTCCAAGATATTGCAGCGCATGACTTGATTCTGCAGATAGTGAACGGACTGTATCGTGAATTGCATCGACGGATATCGAGAGACCCATCTTCGCCATCATTTCGATGACTTTCTCTGGTGCATGTGTTGAATGCAAAAATATTCCGAGTATGCTTGACAGCGAGTTGGCTTTCTGATTTGTGCTTTTCTTTAGAAGTGAAACAATTACTACTTTCTGCTGGATGAGGTTTGTTTAGATCAAGCACAAATTTTATCTATATTTTCCATACCAGCATCATTGTCGCACTACGTTGAGATGTGAGGCGCTCAGCTCTCGATATACAATCACCAGTGATGCCTTCTATAACACCTTCTAGGTCATCTACTTGAGCCCAGTATTCTGAGTCCTCAGCTTCTTGCGCATCTGATACCAAAATTCCGATCTCCGTGTGCCCTTTGCTTTCGATTTTCGAGACTTGAAGAGCTCTCGCGGACAAGAGGGAATCAAGCAGGGCCCATAGCACTGGTGCCTCTCCCGCGATCTGTAGAGCCATATCATCAATTTGGAAGCCCTCTATTTGCTCAGCTTTCGCATGCACAGCGCTAAAATGCAACCCGTTCTCCACTTTTGTGAGCTCTTGAACCTCCCTTGCACATTCTGCGCTAATGGCATCCTTGGCCCACCCAATTAAAGGGTTATATAGATTCTGGTGTCGCGATAAGGTGCAGATAATGTTACCTATGTTGGCCAGAAGGTCAACAACTGCAGGGTGGTTGGCAAATTGAGGTACTGTGAGGATCATGACGAGGAATTGTGAAAGACTTCTGTCTCCATCAAACATATCGAGGACGCTGCAGTATGTTTCCATATGGAGTATAGATTAAATATTTAAACCCTAAGTTCAGTTTTCGAAGTTGCCAGTTAATTTTCAAGGTCCGAAGGGTTTGCTACGGTGGCTGAACATTGTTTACAAATGTTTTCTGCCAGCCGCTGTGGAGAGAGAAACCCCGCCATGTCGATTCGGTTTCTTACAGCTGACTACTATACATCATATGCGAATCAGTGGACTTCTCACTATAGAAGCTGGGTAGTACCTTCACTCGTTACAGTATGGCCTGGGACTGTAGGCGAGCCTGTACAAGTTACTTGCTGGTGCCATCAGCAAAACGCTCCTGAGCCGATTAGACCATGGCTGTGCAGTAGTAGTATGGCCGCACAGCAGCCTCGTGTCCTCCTGCAGTTGTCCTGCAGTGCAAGCACTGGACGGCAAGCACCTCTCGTCCTTCAACTGTATTCCACAACCATCCAGCGAGCTTTCTATAGCAGAATAGATTGAAACATCCATCCGTCCATCCCATCTTCATCCCGCTCAGGCTTCGCACTTTCCATCGATTGACAGCTGGATCGTTCCGCGATTTAATCACAACTTACAAGCTTCAATTCAAATTTTCGTATGTCGTCCCTCCAGATAACTATCACCAAGATTATTTCTAACCACACTCTCGACCCAACTACTTAGTACTTTTTATTGGTCCATTTCATCACACATATCGCAACCTTCGTCAATGAGTGACGATCAAGGTCAGTACTTCTTTCTCTTATCTCTCGCAAGCTCTCTGACCTCTTTGACAGTCCTTCAAGGAACCTGGGCAAGGCTTTCCGAGGTCGCTGTCAAGGGTGCCCAATATGACTCCCGTGAACGTCAGCCCCACCCAAAATGTTTGGAAGGGACCCGGGTGGATCTCCTCAAATACATCCACGGATTCCTGGATGACACAGAGACGAATCAGCTCGTGTGGCTGCATGGCACAGCAGGCGTCGGAAAGTCTGCTGTTGCATTCACCGTAGCTGAGAGGATGAGAGGTCTAAAAGTGACAGAAGACACCAACGTCGAAAAGCGGCTAGCGGGGACATTCTTTTTCTCGCGCAAGCACACGAAACGTTGCACCGCTGGATATTTTTTTGCAACACTTGTCTATCAGCTTGCCACCAATTTCCCCAGCGTCCGGAATGATGTGAACAGAACTATCCGCGACAATCCCGCTCTACTAGACCCAGACACACCTCTCCGCGACCAGATGGAGGCTTTCTTTCTCCGGCCTCTCCGTAAACTCCAACCCAGATTGCGTGGGTGTCAGCCTTTGTCATTTGTCATCGATGCGCTTGATGAATGTACATTCGAACCCGAGCTTAGCGAACTCATCCTTTCCCTTGCACGGGCTCTTCGTGAGCCTGATCTACCCGTGACCCACATTCTGCTCACAAGTCGCTCGGAATCGCATATTAGCAAAGTATTTCAGAATGACGAGGTGCGCGCGTTGGTGCGTGAGATACCTGTGAGAACTTCTGGGGAGGGTGGAATCATCTCGTTAGACGGCGCAGACGTTGACAACGACATCTGTACTTTCTTGCGGCATTCCTTCGAAGAGCTGGAAAGTCGTCATCCCAATTTCCCGCAGCCATCGGAGGCTGACCTTACGAAGCTGGCGAGTCGAGCAGGCAGACGTTTCATCGTGGCGTCTACGATGATGAAGTTTATTATCGATGATGAAGACAACGATCCCCGCGACCGGTTACAGCTGATGCTTGAGCTCACGAGCGAGCTGCTACCAGGAACGGACGTGTACAAGTTATACGACCGTATCCTCTCCACGTGTGCCAACCCCAAACGGGCATACCTACACTTGTCCATTGTCGCCGCCCTCGCAGACCCTCTTCCCATTTCACAAATCTCGACACTTCTTGGCCCTGGTTTGGGGAGGGATGTGCAAACAACGCTGATACAGCTGCGGTCTGTAATGGATATCCCTGCAGATAGCACTCTCCCCGTGAACATCTATCACTCGTCCATTCGCGACTATGTTTCCGACCCTTCAAACTGCAGCCTCCCTCAAGTACGAGATATCGAATCACCTCACTCCCTACTCGCACGTTCCTCTCTCCGCTTGATGGAGGCGATTCCAAAAAGCACGGGTCTCTTGCATGCGCTCTCAGAACTGAAGAAGCAAAGCAAAGCTATGCAACGTGAGGACTCCCGTAGGTTAAAAGACACATTAGCGTTCCTTGTTCAGCCACCAGAGCCACTGTCAGCTGTCATCTGTATGCTGTGGCTTCGAGGAGATCGCACTTCGGATTTAGAATCTTGGCTGGGGAGTGTGGACGGGGATGCCTGGCTACAGACCCAGGCAGGACAAAAGTGGCTGCCGACTCAGACAGGACAAAAGTGGCTGCTGACCCAGGCAGGCAAAAAGTGGCTGCAGACCCAGGCAGGACAAAAGTGGCTGCAGGGACGAGAGATCTTAGCAAGCCAATTATTGCTGCTGCTGCCGCCGTTCCTGCTGCCGTTCCTGCAGCCGTTCCTGCAGCCGTACCTGCAGACGTACCTGCAGACGTACCTGCTGACGTACCTGCAGACGTACCTGCTGACGTTCCTGCTGACGTTCCTGCTGACGTACCTGCTGACGTTCCTGCTGACGTTCCTGCTGACGTTCCTGCTGAAGTTCCTGCTGCCGATCCTGCTGCCGATCCCGCTGCCGATCCCGCTGCCGATGATCCTGCTGCCGATGATCCTGCCGCTGCTGCTGCTCCTGCCGCTCCTGCCGCTCCTGCCGCTCCTGCCGCTGCCGCCGCTCCTGCCGCTGCCGCTGCTCCTGGCGCTGCCGCTGCTCCTGCCGCTGCTGCTGCTCCTGCAGCTGCTCCTGCAGCCGTTCCTGCAGCCGTTGATCCGGGCAGGACGAGACCGGCTGCAGACCCTGGGAGGACATAAGTGGCTGAAGACCTGGGGAGGATGCAAGTGGCTGAAGACCCAGGCAGTGCACTGGCTGCGGACCCAGGCAGGGCCGGACTTGCTGCAGACCCAGACAATGGAGGCCTGGCTGCAGGCCCATATAGAACGAGACTGGCTGCGGATTCAGGGAGACGAGAGTGGCTGCAGACCCAGGAGGGACGAGAGTGGCTGCGAATTCAGGGAGGACGAAAGTGGCTGCAGACCCAGGAGGGACGAGAGTGGCTGCAGACCCAGGAGGGGCGAGAGTGGCTGCAGACCCAGGGAGGACGCGACTGGCTGCAGACCCAGGGAGGATGCGACTGGTTTCAGACCCAGGGAGGACGCAAGTGGCTGCAGACCCAGGGAGGACGAGGACTGGCTGCAGACCCCAGGAAGACGACAGTGGCTGCAGACCCAGGGAGGTCGCGACTGGCTGCGGACCCCGTGTGGGCGCGGACTGGCTGCGGACTCCCCATGGTCAAGCGTGGCAGTCCACTCCTGCGGCTTCCGTCTGGGTGACACTGGATGAATTCGTGAAGATATCGGAAGCAACCCACCACGAGTATATCGTTATCAGCGATGTGCCTTTACCGCCCGCTTTCCAAGTAATCCAGCGTTCAAGACCTTGCCTGATTTCTTGATGTTCCCGGTCTTCCTGGCATTCAGACATCAGCATCATTCTAAGCTCTGCATTACCAGAGAGTCATCTTCTCCCAGACAGGGAGATAATTCATTGCTATGAATGCCCTTTGAGAGGTTCGCCAACGAAGCACAGGAACGAAGTCAATCAGCTTCCGATGCTCTCAAGTACGCCTGTCACAACTGGGGCTGTACATCTCTCGCGCGCTCCCCATCCATGCGATGAACACGCCTCAACCATATATTCCGGGCTTTTTGGAATGATCATATTATCTCCTGGCTGGAAATGGAATGGTGTTTGAAGGGTCTGGCGGTCTTGCCTTGTCGTCTTATATGAAGGGCAGAAATTTGTGAAGGTGTGTGTTTCAACCATTCAAGGTAACCACAATTGATTGTCGCCTTACGTTCCATGATATTTACGTCCATGACGTGACGCCTTGGAATTCTCTCTTATCTTCGGTCCGGATTCTTGAGTCATTGACGCGTAGCCCGGCGCTAGCACTCGGATCTTTCACCCCCTACTTGAGCAGTGGCGTGTTTAAAAAGCCTGGTTGCACTATCATAGAGGTCCCTCATGACTGTAGTTTGATGGCGAGGACTATTTATTTTTGCGTATGTTGTTTTAGATCAAATACGTTTTGCCTATCTTGTAACTAGGGGTCGGCGCTGCCGACGGGGACCTTGCTCCCCTTATCAGTCTTCGTTTTGCTTTTGCTGTACACTTTCAATTCTCCTGCTGTTTGGGCTTCAAATAGGATGATGTGCCCGAAAGAGATGCTGCTGCTGTAGCAGTTTCAGGGAGCAACACTTTCCCGAGTGTATCATAAGGTCTAAGCACTGGCCTGTAAGGAGGCTTGGACTCTTGAACGCTTGCAACTGGAGCGTTCGCTGGTCCTTGGCTGTCCGACTCCAATCGAGTCTACCATTGCTTCAGCACACGATTGACATCTCATTCTTAATCTTAACTTTTGTCGGCTCCATCATCGGGCAGTTTGAACCTCCTGCAGACACGCTCTCCTTCTTCGTTGTTTGGCTTTCCCATCACATCGAACAGCGTTCCGTGGATTCCTATCTTTCGGGGATTTTAAATCGCCTCAAAACTCATTTTCCGACAAGTTTTATCATACTGAAAGTTAACTTGAGACAAAACCATTGCATGAAGCAGCAACCAACGTGATTAGCCCTATACTACAGTCAAGCTGATGACCGGCGCTATGATTAGTGGCGGCCTGCTTGGTGCTCAATGAAATAGCTTGATCAACGAGCTAAAGTCCTGCGAGGAAAGAGGTCCACAGGCGCCACTTGGTTGAGTACTTCTCTGAAATCCTGGAAACAGCCATTTTTCAGCGATGACATGGGGAGCGAACAAACTTCCACCAGCCGCCAAGATCTTGACAGCACTACTGAGATCGAGTGCGTGAACCTCAGCGTGGGGAGAGATCTCTACTCATAGTTCACCAAAAACTCTTGTCTAAACCTATATCTACTTCGTAAGTTGAATAAGTATCACAACAAAGCCTGGAATAAATAAAAACAAATTCTCCCGCTCTCTGCACACTACCCCGCCCATTCGCAAATTAATCATATCGAGTATCTCCTGCGCTACACACTACTGCTAGTTGACACATGGACGGGCTCCTGAAAAGAAATTGAAGTCATAGCAGTCGCTGTATCATAGTAGCTACGAGCTTAGCATGATATTCTCGAACACTGAGGATCAGACGTGGTCCCAGCACGAACATCTGCACGAACTGGAATATATGAGTGAAACCAACATAAATCCGAGTGTCCAGGGAATATATGTTCTATAGAAATGATTAATCATTATCGCATGTAGAGGTCGGTGACAGATCAACATACCGCTGAGAGCGTTGGAGAGAAATAAACCGATCTGGAAGCAAGAAATAGCCAAAACACTAGCACACAAACTTCAGCGGAACAAGAAAACCACATTCACATTATGAGCTCACCTCGCAAAGTAATTCACGTGAGTTTTTATCAACACCGTGAAACAGTCCCTAATAATACCACTTGTTGAGTATTGTCGCAGTTCACGGAAGTGCTTCACAGCAATCCACACTGCGAAAACATAGTGCAAGGACCTCCCATACAGTGCCAAGTATCCAAGTCATGGTCTGCAGAAATAGGGAATCTCCCGGGTAGACAATAGTGCAGTGATAGGTGCCGGAAAGGACGAATTCCTCTGGCATTTGTCGATGAGCCTGATGCACTTAAATATTTCATACATAATTAAAGCTTACCCCCTGAAATCTGCATTGTGAGCATTGCGACCATCACTGCGTTGGCGATTCTGATGGCCAGAAAGATGACAACGAGACATGTCAGCACCTTTCTGGATCGCTGATACATTGCATGTAACCGAGCAATCATGATCACTTGCATGATGCTTCAGTCAAGTCGATATCACGGAGGTGTATAGCTCACCGCCCAGTACTACATTTACAACGTCACTCATCCAATTAAGTACGTCATGTATGATATGGCCTGACAAATCCAGCAAATTAGCTATCAGCTTCGGAGGATCACAAGCTCGCAACAAACTCACAACTGTGGAAGTCATTATGTTGAATCAACAAGTTGTTTGAGAATCTCACTCACCCCTGCATGGTATTTCAGTTATTTGGACTGGAATGGAAGGCATCGGTGTGGAATACTCACTGCATCTGTTATCAAAATTGTTGGAACATCGACTGTGTATGCCGCCCGTCAAAAGAAAGAAACAGAGTCTATGCGAGGATACATACCTAGTATGCACATCCTGATTGTGAGAGATGGGTAATGAGCGCAATATCAATGGGTTTAACTTCCAAACGTACACAACACATCCTATTCCAACATAACGCACCTAGGATATTTTGAATTCAGCAAAACTTGTACTTCCTAAGCGTACATATTGACACAAGATACATACACTGAGATAGAGAAAGGTCATAAGGGACCAGCGTTGCCTCTGCCGTGAACAAGTTATATTCTCATGTCGTTCTTTTGATGTGGGAGCGCACCCCACCCAGATCAGTTCAACCTATAATACAATTCTAAACGAGTTGGCCGCCCCAGTAATGGATCGACGTACCTCTTGTTCGAACATAAGAACTGAGAATATATAGCATAAGTATATCAGTGGTTCTTTTATACTTGGGCTTCCTCACCCCAATCATACATTAGCCCGACAGATGGCGGCAACTGCGAAATGGCAGCGAAGGTCAGACATTGTCATCATGCAGCTGACTCTCCACAAACCTATAAAATAGCTGTAGATAATATTCGCGTTGATGATTGGCCACCAACTGGGATCATTCGAGACTAGAGTCATACTATTAGAGGATGGGAGTGAGCGAGCGGGGGAACTTGGTGGACGGATAACGATCGCATTCGTGCTTGATATACCATAATCTAGCGCTTAAATTACCGAAGTGATATTTGAGGGATGGTATCTGATTGATAGAAGTGTTCTCAGCGTAAATTCCAGTAGAAAGAAGATGTGCATCCAGGGATGCCGGAGGTTGTGGGTTGTTTGGATTGAAAGCTTTTGCCACTGGTGACTGAGTGACTAGGCTGAGCTCGAGCCGACAATATCAATAATCAACGAACAGTTAGTATCCAATTTAGAATTGTAATTGGAAAAAAACGATCACAGTCCTTGTCGGTGCTGTCCAGGCCCGCCTCGCCAGCTCATCTTTTCCCAGGTGCGACGTGCGACTATGTTGTTTGGTCCAGGCACGGAGGACGCTCGTACATGCGTGGCCTGATAATGCGGGGTCTAGGATGAAGGAGGAGGCGGCGCAGAGCTTGGTTTTGAATTTTTGGGGATATATTGAGGGTGTGGCTGAAGAGCAACGAACTGCCAGGCTGAAGCACCCTCCACATGTAAGTACTACGTCGAGTGTTTGGTGCCGCGGTATTCAAGTAAATTTATCTTCGTCATGGTCGTGTAAAATGGCATGCACCTCTACTTCCAGCAGAATCTCCGAGATCCCAATTATCAAACACGCTACTGTACTGCCACCGCAGAGCTTTTATAACTCACTTCCCACGCGCAGCCCAAGTATTATCAGATTCCCTCCAGAACGCACAGCGTGGCAGATCTGTTTATCTGCGAAAGGGTTGGAGATGGGTCTCGGGGTGCTGGTTTAGTTCCGGGTGAGTCAGTGTAGTTCCAGGGTATCGTTGTACTACTGAGATATCGGCACTTCTATTGCATATACACATATATTGTGTTCATTCCTGGTCCCTATCCTACAAGTTAAGAATGACGTCATAAACGAACAGATTACTGTCACAAACGCATACAGCATGACGATAAGACTACATACTGTGATTGTGCTGCAAGTCTCTGGCACCTATCCTAGCTACTAGTAGCAGTATCCAAAACACCAAGGCGTCAACTTCATGATAGATGTAGTTCAGTACGTTTTGCCGATCTGTTTGCATCAGAGTCGCACCGCCTTCACCATAGGCTTCACATATGATAACCAAGATAACTTAGACAAAAAGGGAAGAGGTGCGCATGAGGTGTTATTGTGATTGACTTGACGGTAGGCTTTTTCGATGGTCACGTCACACCTACTAAGTACCACTAAGCCCGTGTTGAACCACTGATGGAACTACTTAACCGATGCACATCCAAACTCACATACTTTTTGATCGAGGGCCCCTGGATTCATTTCACCTTCATATTTGACATCATGCGACAAATACTCGTTTTGGTCAATCTAATAGATCCGCTGTAACGCTCCTTGGGACATAAAAGCGCTGGACGGAGGAATTTTCTAGCACGATCACCCCCTTCATACGTCCCCCCAAGTTCACTGCTCGCTTACACTCGCCCTAGACCAGAATGACCCTAGTCTCGAATGAACCCAATCAGTGGAATATCATCAATGCTAATCGTACTGGCAGCTATTTTATGGGTTCGTGGAGTGCCAAGATGATGACGGTGATGTCTCGATCTTAACCTTGGCTACGATTTCACAGTTGCTGCCTCTGTTGGAGTGTTTTACGATTCGGGTGAGCAGGGTAGTCTTCAAGAATCCGCTGATTTGAATTTCTTATAGTATTTCCAGTATTGACATTTGCACAAGAGGTACCAGGTTGATCCCATCGGAGTAGCCATCTCGCTAAGAATGCTTTTTATAGATTGAACTGGTCTGGGTGAGCAGACTCCCACTTCAAAAGAACGACGTGATTAATTCGTGGCAGAGACAACGCTGGTCGTTGATGACCTTTATGTACCTCAGTGTAAGAAAACTTATGTTATGGTGTAATTGGCAAGTCTTGCTGATTTAAATTCTAGCTACGCTATATTGCAATAGTATGTGCTGTGTATGTGCGGAAGACTAAACAATCGACGTTGTGCTAATCAACCATCTCTCAATCAGCATTAGTATTCTGAGTATGTCTTCCCGTATTGCCGTGTTTGTTTCTTCTGATCGGCGGTATGTAGTAAGTCTTCCGACATTTCCGACAACGGGTACAGTGAGTATTCTACACCCATGCAATAACATTCCCCAGATTAATCAACTGTACTCCCACGTAGGGGTGAGTGATATTCTTGACCAACTCCCAAGTTCAACTTGATGACCGCCACAGTTGTAAGTGACTTTGCAGTGTGGTCTTCCGAGGCCGATCGCTAACTGGACTATTCAGGTTATATTATGTGCTTCGCGCTAAGCTGGATCACTGTGGTCGTACCTGCAATGCTTGGTGGTGAGTTACGCATTTGATGACATTGACTTGACTGAAACATCATGCAAGTCATTATGATCGCTCGGCTACATGCCATGTATCAGCGGTCCAGAAAGGTGCTGATATTTCTCGTCATCATTTTCCTGGTTGTCAACATCTCTGGCGTGGTAGTCACCGCCATACTGTGGAGGCAGATCTCAGTGGGTAAGCTTCAATTTATGAATGAAAGACTCAATTGTATCAGGCTCATTGACCAACTCTAGAGGAGGTTATTCTATCCGGCACATACCAGTGCACTGCTGATTTCGAGGGAGATGATATACTTCTGTGTGCCATATACTGGATACTCCTTACTATATGGGAGGTCCTCGCACTATGTCTCGCAGGTTGGATTGCTGCGAAACACTTCCGTGAACTGCGACGACATTCAACAAAAGGGATAATCGGAGATTGTTTCACAATCTTAATGAGATCTCACTTTGTTTACTTTGCGAGGTGAGTTGATGATCACAAGGCGAATGGAATTCTCTTTTCCCGCTGAAGTTCGCACACGCTAGCTTTGTTGCTGTTTCTTGCCTCTTGTTCGGTTGTTTGTCTCCGATGGTCTCAACAGTATGCCGATTTCTCATTGATCTCTACGTGCGAGCATGGTTCATTATTTTCATAGGTCCCATATTCCCAGGGAGCTCAGATTTATTTGGGCGTTCTTCAAATTGTTATGCTTGTGCAATTATTTGTGCTGGGACCACGCCTGATCCTTAGCATTCGAGAATATCACGCTGAGCTTGTGGCCAACTGCGATACAGCAACCGGCATGACTTCGATTGCGTTCCAGGAGCGCGTGCATGTGTCAACCAGTAGTAGTGTGTAGCAAGGCGAGACATGTCGAGTACTCTACAGGGGGCAACAGAACACGACTCTGTACGTTTCGTTGTGATACTATATAATTTGGTGTTTCGAAGTGGCATACCAGTGGTTCGAACTTTGCGGGACAGTGGCGATGTGGTAACACCTTACGATCTACCCGGTAAGCAAGCTGATTGATGTACCTGACTTCGTCACGAAGGTCCGCGAGAATCTTTCTCAGATCTCCACACTGCGCTGATCGGGTCTTTGCAGTTCTCAAACAATACCTCTTCCCCGAGAGTGATGCAACGGCATCGAAAAAGACGGCTTGCAGCTGTCTTGGATAGTCTGGCCGATTCTACTACAGTAAACAGGAAGTCAATGTCACAATCGCAAATATATGCCCGCTCGTTGTATGTCAAGTACCCTCTGTAAATCCGTGATATTCAGGTCGTTTCCCCTGTGCAGACCAAGGTTTCAAGGTATTGGCCCAGATACTATATCAAACTCATCATGGGCACGAACCGGTGTTGATGTCTGGAGTCACTGGTTGCCAGTACTGTGATAATTATGAGCGGAAAATACAACGGAAGCTCACTTTTTACTTGGGCATGATTTGTTAACGGATTACGATGTAGGTGTAGCGTCTTGTACCTCGGTCATTTTTGGCCTAAACTCTTCAACGCTGAAGTCACGGCCTTGCTTCTTCCGAACCCACCAATCGTCAATTCTGAGATGCAATTGTAAGGCTGGTTCGACCGGACTGTAGCTCTCACCCTAGTTGACAGAATCGTCTACGTGCGAAGAACAGCAGCATGTCCTCAGTTAAATAGAGGAAGGGGTAGATAGTGAGGTGACAACGTGGGCGTGGACAGAAGGTTTCACAGATAAAAGAGTCACCTTGCAAAACGCGTGGACATTAATCAGATGATGGTGTATAGAAATGCGAATTAATAATCGACAAGGATAAGCTACAGATACAGGCCTTCAGGAGTACCCTCGTTCTTCCTGTACAAAACCTACAACGGCTCAGCAATATCACCCGCAGTTCAAACGTTCAACTTACCTTTTCCCTTGCAGCAGTGAAGTCTGCTTTCGTCACCCGCATCCGACGTTCTCGCAAAGCCAGCATACCAGCCTCTGTGCAGACGGCCTTGATATCAGCACCAGAAAGATCATCCTTGGCCATGATGAACTCCTCCAGATCAACATCTTCGTTCAGGCTCATGCGTGACGTATGCAATCTGTAATTATCCAGTCACTGTTAAATTTGTAAGGGAAGAGGAAAGGCTTACCGGAAGATATGCCGCTTGGTCTTCACATCAGGCAGTGGGAATTCAATCTTTCGGTCTATACGACCTGGTCGTATAAGTGCGGGATCTAGCGTCTCAATCTTATTCGTGGCCATGATAACTTTGACGTCGCCGCGAGTATCGAAGCCATCAAGCTGGTTGAGTAGTTCCAACATTGTTCTTTGAATTTCACGTTCGCCACCTGATGTTGAATCATACCTTCAAAGATATCAACGTCAATATTTGTGAATGAAAAGTAAAACACGCCGTTTACCGTTTGGTACCTATAGCATCGATCTCGTCAATGAAGACAATACTTGGGGCATGTTCTTCAGCTACGCGGAAGAGTTCGCGAACAAGCTTCGGACCATCACCAAGATACTTCTGAATAAGCTCAGAACCGACCACGCGCAAGAATGTTGCGGACGTTTGGTTTGCGACTGCCTTGGCAAGGAGGGTCTTTCCTGTTCCGGGAACCCCGTAAAGGATGACACCCTTCGGCGGCTTGATTCCCATCTCCTCGTATAACTCCGGATGTGTTAGCGGGAGTTCGACGGATTCCTGGGTTAAGGAAGAGAAACGTCACAAGATAACCCCGACAATAAAGGAGGAAATTACCTTGATTTCTTGGATCTGGTTCTCAAGACCACCGATATCGGCGTAGCTTTCCGTGGGAGCCTTGTCTAACTTCATGACACTGACTAGAGGATCGGTATCGTCCTCCAGTACGCCGACTACCGCCTGGTTCTTGTGATTTAGTAGGACTGAACACCCAGGCTCGATCCTGTCCTTGTCAACGAAACTCATGATCGAAACGTATGACTCCGGGCCACTTGCGGTGCTGATGATTGCGTGGTCATCATCAACGATCTCCTCTAGCGTGCCCACCATCATCGGCGTCCCCCTAATATCATCCACCTTAGACCTTTCATCTTGATTCTTCTCCTCACGAGATGATTCGGGCTTCATGCGCTCTTGGTTGTGAATGAATTCCTCTTCCAGGAGCAGGTAGTCTTTAATGCGGTCCATCTTAAGTAGACGAAGTCTACACCGTGTAGCAGGGAAGACGGGGGGTAGTTTAGAGGCAGTAGCTGGTCCACGTCTTTTCTTCTTGCCAACACGAGTCGGCAGAGGCGGCTCCCATTTCTTCTTTGGCGGCTCGGCTTTTTTATCCTTATTATCCTTATTATCCTGTCCCTGAGGTTGGCTAGGAGGCATGCCTGATGGTGCGTTTCCCTGTAAGACAGTCAGATAAATGTGAAAGACCGCAGCTGGCCACAAACCATGTTGCTGAAGTACGATGGTACAGGTGCGTAATATGTTACAAGAACTGCTCGACGCGTCAGTCCATCCAAAACAGGCGCGGGAAAATGATTCCTTATATGGATTACCGTGCCAACGTCTGCGCCCAAGCGTCATAACCACTACTGCCCAGTGCCCATACTTACATTTGCAACGTAAAGCTAACCATGAGCCATTCTCCCTTGACTTCTACTTCGCGATTCATAGAAGCAGGTGGGTTTTAGATTTGTACGACGTTCGTAGTCATTCGAACAGGAAGTCATACAGACGACGATGACGATGACGACGACCTAGACGAGCAAGACATCCCCGGGTTCTCAGCACCATCACCAGCCGTAGACAAGGGAAAATCAAGGGAACCAGAACAGTTAGCCAAGCCTTCGGCAGCTCCCGCTTTGAATCAGAACATGACCGGCAACATTGGTTCCAATGGCTCGTCTAGCAGTTCCAATAGGCAAACCGTCGGCGGCATTCGAGTCGAGACTCGGTAAGCCTTGCATACATATTTGCAACACCTGCACAAACATTCTTTAGGTATTCTGGAGCGGACACTCTTGATGAGCCTGTCACCACCACAATCGTCAGTGCAGCCACCCTTACTCCGTCGTACGAGCTGACCCCATGCCCAGGCACGCGACTTGTTTTCGATATACTCGAAGTTAGTGCATGTTCTTTACCCTCGTAAGTCTGGTGGACGCGAAGTCCTCAGGTTTGTGGCGCCTGGCACTCTAGTCGGGCCCGTTTGTTGATATCGTCTTTGCAGAGACTGGGATCTTTGGGGTCCGTTGTTGCTTTGTCTATGCCTAGGCATCATCTTGAGCGTGAATGTACGTCCTTTATTTGTTGTACGTACAAGGAGCTACATGCTGTCCACGACCACAGGCACCATCCAACCAATCGCTAGGGGTATTCACTTCCGTGGTTGTGATCGTGTCCGTTGGCTCCCTTGTCGTGACCGTCCAGGCTAAGGTGGGACACACTCATCGCCGCTTATGCAATAACACTAATAATGGTCCTAGCTTCTTGGTGGCAGAGTGTAAGCAGCGCATTTTGGCCTTCCTGATTTCATTTCCGGCTATGATACTTACGCTCCAATGACTAGATCCTTCTTTCAAGGGCTCTGTGCACTTGGCTACTGCATAGCGCCGTTAGATATCGCTGCACTTATCTCATGCTTCGTGCGTGTCATCTGGGTGCGTGCGCCCGTGGCCCTGGCTGCCTGGGCTTGGTGCATATGGGGTATGCTCGGCCCACTTCAACTCATCCAATCACTGACTCTCAATTTGGCTCTAGCATCCATCAACTTCTTGGACGGCACAAAAATTGAACCACAGCGCATCTTGCTTGCTGTATACCCACTCCTGTGAGTCATATCTGAAGTCTATTGAGCTGCGGGAATAATGGTATTCTCGTGTTGTAGACTTTTCTACTTTGTCCTGGCGTGGATGATACTTATCCAATGATTCAAAGAGCTGCTTCTGTGGTAACATGCTTGTACCAAATTTCTTGGCTCAATGACATGATACTTACTACGTAGCATGCGCCCCGATGTGAAAAGAGCGAATACCCACCAACTTTGCTTTGCAAGGGGACGAGGTTTGAAAGATACAACGCTTTCCAAAACTGACTCGTCCAGACACACATACCAGAACATATCTGTCCCCCTTCTCTCTCCTTGAAGCAGAAAATATCATTCTCGACTCGCAAGACATGCAAGGCTACTCGGTCTCCCGTCGCACAAACGACAAGACTGAGACGGCATTGTGCGCATGCACGAACTTTTATATGCGTGACATTACGACTGGACATTCAGAATCAGTGGCTGCATGTTTGGCGGTATTACATATCTGACTAATCGAAGTCGTGATAAAGATTATGATGTAATGAGAACAATTTTCGGCCTCCTAAAGTTTTCGTCATCTAGAACCACGACGATGGCGAATGTTGAGTTCTTGTCGCTTCCTGCAGAGCTAATATGTTACATCTTGTTTTTACTCACTCCAAGGGACCTTTGTTGTTGTGCAATAGCAGTCCGCTATTTATTATTGTTCCAAGGTTCCCCCTGGGCTAACTTCCATTGATGCCAGACCTGCAAAGCCCTTAGGGATGCGGCCCAAAATTCTATGCAAATTCAACACAAGCTTGAGCTTTTTGCTCAGGGCTTTACCGAGACCATGACCCGGGACTCGATCGACTTTTTTAAAGAGAACAGTTCATTGAAGAAATCAGCATTCATGTCGCAGTCTGATTTCCATGTGAACACCATTTTTCAAGAAGCAGCGCCCACTGTGCATGCCGCTACCCAAGAGACACAATCTATGAAGTGTGGGCTTTGGTGTATGTCCAGAGATAGCGATCTCTTGACTCAGGAGTGCAGCTCAAATGCTACCCGGACGT
This sequence comes from Suillus subalutaceus, assembly GCF_016647625.1. Classification (NCBI taxonomy): domain Eukaryota; kingdom Fungi; phylum Basidiomycota; class Agaricomycetes; order Boletales; family Suillaceae; genus Suillus; species Suillus subalutaceus. Next base: position 92,353 of record NW_024540394.1, read on the forward strand.
GGCCCAACCACAGCTTATCTCCCATGCCGCAGCATGACTTGGCGGCAGTCATCGTCGACCCTTTGCAGGATCTTGTGGTTACAATCTCATTGCCTGATTCCATCGATGTGCACAATTCCGTTCAGGCTCAGCACAGTTTTTTGGCTGAAGATCCGCATGCTATCGTCGCAGGCTCCGCATCCGGATTCAGCGTGCACTTCCTTGGACTGCAAACATCATTTTAATGCACGCGGCACCCACCATGTCGTGCTTATGAAAGAACCTGCAATCTGCGGGGATCGTATAATTGTCCCCTATTGTACATACACAAGCAATATATGGACGAAGCTAATGTTCATACAAGTGGTGGATTGGAGGAATGGGCAGGCAGCATGTGTAAGTCCCGTTATTGAAAATTTTTACCACTCTTAGCATCAGCAGCATTCTATAGGCCACGAAGAAAGGCATCATCAGCTCATTTTCCATCCCATAGACCAACGGACACTTGTTGTCATCGACTTGGAAGCTTCTATAACCGTGTATACGTTGCAAGAATTTGGCGGGCCTCCTCGACGCCGAATCGTCTACTGCTTTCCGGTGTACAACTCTGCACGTTGTCCATCATGTGTTGTTCACACCACTCCAGTACTTCAAGGCACAGCAGCTCGCCCAGACCTTATGCCCAGCTGCGCGCCGTCTCTAGAGTTCCAAATTATGGTCTTGGAGATGCTCCTTCCCGTATTACCCGTTATTTTGGTCATCGATATGGCCATTTTCTCTGAAAAAGCCCTGCATTCAGAGACGCTTAACACGATTCCCTGGTCGGACTGGGGACCACAGCATACGTGCTGCTTTCCGCACGACCCAAGCCACCGAATCAGCGTTTTCGGTAGCAAAATGGCCTATGCTCTTCCTCGATATCGGACCCCCACTCCTGGGCATAGACTGGAAGCACTATCTGCCGATGGTCGCTTCTACGTGCACATATGGGACTTCAATCGAAGAGCCGTTGCCCGTTCCAAAAGCATCTCCAATTCCGACTCACCAGACCATCTGATCCGCAAGTCTGCTCGGCTAGCTCACATGTGCTACAATAGCGACTTTAGCTCAAACCATTCTTACACTGCTACCGTCTGCCATGAATCTTTTCCGACGCGTGATTTTAAGGGTTTATTCTTGGAACGGGAGAGGTTTGCCTTAACATGGGTGAGATACTCTTAGTTGTGACATACATCGTTTAACACGGTTTTACTTAGGTTCGACCTGACGCGGTTGATATTCAGGTCGTTTCACCCGTACTACTAGAAACGAAGGATTTTAGCTGTTGGCTCAGAGACCATATGAAACTCATCAAGGATTTTTGGGATCGGCGGACATTGTGGTATCATCCCTTACTCCTGATAATCATGATGAGAGATTACGCCCTCGCCGACTCCTAGTGCGTATGGGTAAGGTGTTCGTAGTACTTCGTCAATGCAGCCACCAGTGATGGCCAGGTTTCAAAAATTCACATTCAAGTTGGTTGTAATCACAAACTGATTTTGATGCTCGGGTCGTTCCCGGGCCTATACAGACGGCTACACACGGAGGTTGGCCGTTGGCTCAGACTCCAGAGCCTCATACCATCTGGCTCAACTGCAATGCATGCGTTACTGCCCACCAGACGATTTGTCATCAATGTCACACGTGATGAATTTTACTGCAAGCGCAGCACTGGCAGCAAGTCCGAGTCACTCAAGTTTTCAATTGCTTTTTACTGACAATTTCCAGAGCTTCGAAGTCGCTTGTTCGCCTTTTCTTTCTGCCGTCAATTTCCCCGCGCTCAGACGCCCTACTTTTTCTAAAACCACAGCCCACGGTGATAGCTATTGGATCCATGTCGCCGCTTTCCACAGAATTGATATGTCGCATCCGATTCCTAACCCTCACGCCAGACGTGTCATTCGCCATTGACGGTCGCTTGACTCGCTTCTACGTGCACATGTGAGACTTCAATAAGCGAGTTATTACTCGATCTGAAAATATCCACGATCCCGACTCATGAGTTTGTGGCGGCCATGTTCGGGTGGAGTATCATCCCGAATCATCTTTACACTGCAATCGTCTGTCATGTGCTCCCCTCGGGTTTCAAACGTGCTTTTGGAACAGGACCGTGCCACAATAGCATAGGCAGGTGTTCTTAATTTGTATTAGCTGTGAGTACAGCAATGTGATGCGGTCACACTGTAGTCGCAACCCGACGCTGCTGATATTTAGGTCATTTCTCCTATACATACAGAGGTTGGCTTCGGACTAGAAATGATTTCTGCTTCGGCGGGCGCCGATGATTACGAGGAACTCAACCAATTATACCCCAGGCTGGCCACTGTATTTTGAGTGATGTGAGTTTCTGGATGGTCTGCATTCGGTTTCTCCAGACCATCCTTGACCGTATGTACGAGATGCTTCTCTTATACATACGGAGGTTGGGTCGGACCTCACGGTCTAAAAAGGATCTCGGCTTCGGCGTGATGATAATCAGGAACACGACCAATCATGCCCGAGGCTCTCGTGTCAATCGGTCCAAAATTATCGCAGACAGTTCGATGATCCAATATGTAAGCATGTTGCTTGGAAATAGGTCCAAGGGCCAACACAGTATACGTACTGGTGTACTGTGTAGCGAGGCCAGATTATTATCGTCAGAAATAAAACAGGCCAGCTTGCTATGCCCGACCAGGTACATGGATTCCTGGGTATGTAATAATGTCAATGTCTTATGTAGACATGTCGAAAGTTGACAGTTCGTGGTTTGACGTTAACTGACTTCGGTGATGCTGTGATCAACCCTATTCTTCGAAATTATACAGGTCCTACAGCATGCACAGGTTCAGCAGATGCTGAAGACCTCACCATACATAATAAGTCCATTGATATTTTCGCTTTTTTTCTTGTAAATGAGCTACAGAGCATTATAGCTAGTATGCACTTGCATGATGTATCCATCAGAGCCAAGGAGGTTTCCGAGGTCTTTTCGTGCTGGTACCTAGTTTTCGCCACGGCTTGGCAGCCGGAGTGCCATCGCACACTTTCTTGCCGACCTGAGTTTTCTTTTTTATGTAAATTTAGGTTTTTACAAAGTTCAAACGGCTGTAATCACGGGGACTTTACATAATAGGCCATAAGCTCCCGGCTCAGCAGTCCCCCTGCAGCGCTCATTCTTCCTCCCGTGACTAACGCGTGAAACTCGAGAGCATGGCATATGCGTTGATGAGTCTGCCGTGAGGTCACCTTTCCAAGCCACCAGCTTCAGTGACTCTCTTGGTTCGGTCTCTTATTCATGCTAGTGGCAGGTAGTAACGTAGCTGGTCTATGGTTCACATTTATATACACTCTACAGGCGCTGGTACGGATCAATCAGGTACTATATTTTCAAAGTTTAGAATACAAAAATACTCGAATCAAGACCGCCAACATGCAGTGCTCATGCGCGAGTGGCCATTTTCCTAGAAAGGGTCCTCAACCGCTCAGCATTAACTTTCCTTCGCACAGTATCAGTATCCACACTCGCGTTACTCTTCATCACGCTCGCACTCGTCCTTGGCGCAACCGTGTACGTGCCAATGTCCTTTTGCGGGATCATAACGGCGTTCTTCCGGATGCGATTCTTTTCTCCCTCCTTTGCACGTGCTAAAATAGCGTTGAGACGTTCGTTTGTGCGTTCTGTGCCGTCCTCCTCTGCAATCGGAACGACACGATCACGGTATGAAGCGCTGCGCTTGATGATGGGGCGTGACCAGGTGGATACGAGTTCGTTGGCAAGGCGCTGTACGTCAGATGTAACGCGTTTGCATTTGGTGTAAAATAACACGACGCGTCCTAGGCCAGATTCTTTGAGTACGGCACTGTCGATAAATTCCATGCGTTTTAAAATTGGAAAAAAGTCACGCTGGATATTGAGGGCCGGGAGAGAGCGATCTGGGAGCGGTTCTAGCCAGCGACGGACACCTTCCAACAGGTTATTGTCCATTATAGATTGTGACAGTGATTGCCTGGGGGATATTATTAGCATTCGGATGAAACAAGAACAAAGGGGTGACTGCGCACTTGCGGAGAACCTCCATTACTTGAGGAAGAAGTTTCAATTTGTTGGTAGCGGGGAGCTTATCGCGGTTAGCTTGTTCGTCATCAGCTGCGGCACCAAGCATGGCCTCCCTGAGACGAGATACTTCCTCGTCCGCGAACCGGTCTAGAATCTCCTCGTCATCTTTTTTTGGCTTCTTCTGCCGATTTGCCTTTTTTGGCTTGAGAATAGCATCGAACTGCATGTCTAACCGAAGTTTGTTTGCTGGTGGAACGGTTGGTCAGGGCCGGTAAATTCAGTTCTGGGACGAACCTTTCTCAGGGGGAAGTTCGTTAAGGTCTTCCTCAGTGAGCGGTTGTTTTCGCTTGCGTTTCTTCTGTACCCTGCGAGGTTCATCGTCCTCGCGACGTTTGACGCGACGTTTGGGTTTGGCCTGCACATAAGCATCGCTGGATTCTCCAGATGAGCCAAATGTATCTTCTTCGACGGGACGGCGTTGCTGCTGTCTCTGACGCTGCTGTGGGACATCTGTGAGAGAATGAAAAGCGGTGAGCTGAAGATAATGTGAGAAGGGAGAGAAGAACGTGCCATCTTCCTCTGAAGATAGCTCAGAGCCATCACCAAAGATGTCGCGCTCGAGATTTTCGCCTTCCTGGTTTGAGTTAGCAGCGTTATTGTATGATTTGTTTGAAATAAAAACCTACTCCTGCTGCTGTTGCTGCTGCTGGTGGCATTAGGGACAATGATGAGCGTAATTAAGGCAGTGAGTAGAGCAAACAAGGGTAAAGTGGAGCTACGGATTATTACATAATATGACAGGGACCCTGAGCTGAGGGACCACGCCTAATTTGTTTGTACCCCTTCCAATTACCAACTTAAAGTGACCATGATTCATCACCACTGAAATTTGGCAACTGTCGATCCCCCCTACCACTCAACCAAAAAAATTATTGATGACCCATGCTCCTTCCCTTCCTTGCCATGGATCCATACACTGAGCGCACTCCATCACTCACTAACTCTGGTTCTTCAAGCTCTAGCACTTCAAGTGATCTCATTTCGCCGGTACTCCCAGACAGAGACAGGGCTCTTCCTTCAATACCCCGTGAATTGTCTCGAAAATCATACCACATACCTCCAATTGGGGAAAGTCCTGCATCCCCAAATAACTCACTGAGGTCGGCCAGAAGGCCTAGCCTCGTTCACCGTCCACCGCAGCGTGCTTCATCCTTGGCCAAATCGTTGGCATGGAGGAGAATGCACCGTGCGGCCGTCCGTACCCTCAAACAGCCACATATTCTTGCGCGCCTATTACAGTTCATACCATGGACTGATTTTTACGTCCTGTTATCAACTTGCGCCGATATGAGGCATCTCTGGGATACTCGTGATTTCAGGGATGTCATACTATCCCATTTTGTCCCGGGCTACGGCTACGCTCTCAGGCATCGTGACTTCTCCAAGTATCAAGACTTGGACATATCCCTTCAAGACCTGGACCTCTTGCGTTGGTTCTTTTGTTCGGTTTACATTCTGACGCTAACGTCACTACGCACATTGCTAATTTTAGTTATCTCGCAACGGGTTCCCCCTCATCAATACCCTGTTCACGCACTCAGGAGCATATCGAGCCTACCACCCAGCCGAGATTATGACGCAACTGCCGCGAAATTAACCCATAAACTCGCCATTCTCTGTCTCACACACTCACGATTCGTACTGCTTCTTCAGTCCTTCGTCCATAGTTCTCCTCTCCCCCTACCAATCGATGATGACTCCCATTTCCAACCACCACGGTTCTCCTCAGTATCCCCCACATTGCCTCATGGCCTCCGCGAGCTCACATTTCCTGCTCCTCTGTCATTTGTATCTGACTCATCCGAAAAGGCTCCGCCTAGCGCCCATTCTTCAGGTTCTGGATCAGAATGGAGGGCGTCCGCCAGTCATCCTCGTGACCGAGCAAATAATAGTCAGTTATCGCCTGATCCCATGCCAAGGAGCCGAGACCCTTCAAAATCCAGGACTTCTCCTGACTTTAATACGTCAATCAATCAACGTAGACAGAGGAAGCTTTCCATATTTGGAGCGAGAAACCCTCCGCCCCCTCCGCTCTCGGAGCCCCGGTCTCTCAAATACTACGATGCCAGATGGCGGCGCACCATCACTGGCACGCCATCCCAAGCGCCTGCGCCCATGGGCACGTATGCAGATAATCGGAATTTCATGTCAGCAGATGACATCAGAAAGTCGGTAGCGCATTCCCACCGACGCACAGGATCCAGTGGGATGTCCAGTGCTTCATCTTCGGCTAGTGGCAGTCCATCCCCACCATTCTCTCGCAAAGCGACACAAGACGCTTTTGGCGTTTCCACTGGCTCCCCACACGAACTTCACACGGCAACTTCACGAACCAGGGCACCCGTGCTGCGCGTATTCGTACCTTGCACAGACCTCATCCCTGCATCAATCTCATCATGCGAACAACAGCTAATCGACAACGGCCTCTGGGAACACCTTTCAACTGGGGATATCGTGTGCAACTTCGGTTACGTCCCTGCAACTCCCGAATCGGACGAGATGTCATCATCACAAGAGTCCGACAGAAGCGCGGTACGCAAATCATGGCTGCTTTACAACGGCTACTCGCTTGTTCCGTTCATCCCTCCTGCGTCCCCGCCTGTTGATGACCCCCTCAGCCTTCCATCACCGCTGTACTATTCACATATCATGCCTTCGCATGTTCATCCCCTATTCGCGTTTGCACCTCCAGGTGGCGGTGGCGTCCCTGAGCTCAACCTAGTACAAACAACAGAGCGTGTCCGGTCGCCACAGTCCCGCGGAGGATGGGCCGCAGCGAAGAAGCACATGTGGATCGCGCGTGCACGTGTCGGGATGGGCTTCGTTGATGTCGACGATGGACTCGGCGAAGGGTGGCGAGGTGAATGGGTCCTCGAGACGGAAGGCACGCGCGAGGGGCGACAAACGCTTGTAGATTGTCTGTCTGGGGACGCAGGCGAGGTTTTCGTGTGGGAGTTTGTGAGGGAAAAGAGCGGTGGTGGGCGAATATGGCTCAAGTGAGTATCATTCTATTATTTGGATAGGTAGGAGTGCTGATTTTATTGTTCTAGACTTGTAAGACCGCTACAACCTCTCTCGGACTCGTTAATGGACCTTCATATGTTACGATCTTGAGGACTTTTATTGCTGTTTAGAGAACATGACTTGTACTGCATTCGCCATTTACATCATTCCTACGCCGGACGCTGCATTAATATTGGCTCCATTTCTGCATACTGACTTTTTTCACGGCGCTCATTGGTTGGATATTTATCGACTATATGTAACTGTCATGGATCAGCGCTGCGCTACCCCCGTTTATCTACGTACCATAGTACCGACCACACACTCTCAAATTTTCTATGCTGCGGAACGTTTTTCAATTAGGACTCGGACCGTGTTTGCATGCATGTGTTATAATTACCGCTCATCTGTAATTTGAACTTCATCAGGTGTTTCAATCGTGGCCTTCTTCTCTACAGATACGATAAGTATCAAGGAATTAACCAATCAAGATCGTCGTAAAGATTGTTCACGTGTCAAACGAGCGTCACGACGTCCAGGTTTATGAATTGGTCCCGCTTGATAGCTCCTTCAGGTGGGGCCACCACGCCGGCTTGTTGTAGGACACTAGACGCTGCTTAGCACGAAGAATAAACCGGAACGCGGGGAAATGACGCGTACCCCAACGTGTCGGTGATGACGTTCCACGGTATCGTTGAGCAGTCTTCAGGGTACTCCACAGCATCGAGCCACTCCTTTACAAATAAACGCACCGTCAGCACTTCCTAGATCGCCCGAAGAAGTACGTGATAAGATAATATCACCTTGACGTCCTGTTTCAGGATACCCAAAGGTGTCCATCACAAACTTTACGCTCGGTCCTGCTCGGGCCTCTGCAGACGCAAACGCACGAACGTGGCGCGAGAGATTGGTCGAGGAACGTGCGTACTGCAACTGGTTCTCCACGTGTCGGGTGCGCTGCAATGAGCCACGAGGGCCATGGCGTTGGGACTTGACCAATCTAAATCCGAGGAATTGAAATGGAACTGGTCAGTATAGTATAATACCACCGGTGCCATACAACGCACGAATCGACACTCCCCCGCATCAGCAAATGGCTTCGTTGTGAACCATTCCCACATGAATGCGCTTGTTGTCCCGTCGTTCACGGAGTTAATGAGGCCACGAATGTCGTTATTGACTGCGCGTCGGCTTTTGGGTGAGTCATGCCGATGAAGAATGGAGGACGGATCAGATACGCACCTTGGAACTTGAGCTCATTTGTAGGCCAGCGCTGTTGCAACGCCATGACGTACGCCATCGTCTGACTCCCGCTACGTCACCAATCCCGATATATGGATTATGGACTCGTGGTAGAAGCGTGTAATTTTGAATGAGAGGCTCACCTGCCATTTCTTGAAATACCGATTGTGCTGCCTTGGAGATCGGAGATTTGATTGTATGCAGAAGGTTTGTGGCCCGTGATGACCGCCCTACGTCGACAATGATGATTATGCGTTCATTTATAAGTCAATCGGTGGACGTGAGAAATGGACCCGGGCGTACCAGCGGAGTGGTGACGTGACATAACTCCCTACGAGCTTGTACGCCTCGGAGCCCTTTGCGATCCCTGCGATCAAGGGATCTGTGAGAGCTCTGTTTCGTTATTGGACGATAAGAAATGTTATTTTAAAGATCAGCCGAGGCGTACATTGCGATATCGATTTCATCCTTTGTGAGTCGGGAGATCAGTTGGCCTGTGCCACCTGTGTCGGATGTTTGTTTCAGTATCGTAAGAGAAGAGTGGATTGAGGAACGTACTGGGGCACTCGACGAGAGTAAACGTCGAGCCCTTATCTTCTGCTTCGAACTGCAGAAGAGGAGAACAGAAGTGTTCTCGGACTAGTTTATTTGGTGTCAGATGTCATTTTCTTTTAGCGGTTTGAGTAGACAGCACCATATCCGATCCTTAGAACCATGATAAGTATTAAGAGTACAGGACAAGTCGTTTCCGAGTTTTCCGACCTCGATCGGACTTCTAATCTGGGATATTGGCCCCTATCACATGAGCGGTGCTGTGGTACATAAGCTAAATAACAGGCGTTATGCCGTGACTCGTCGAAACGAGATCCTTGCTATCTTCCATAAAGTGCAGACATGCCAAACCACCAACTGGGATCACTTGAGATTATGGTCATACTATTAGAGGATGTGGGTGAGTGAGCGGCGAACTTGGTGGTCGTATGACGATGGCATTCGTGTCAGATATACCACCTTTTATCGCTGAAATGAGTACCGTATTTGTCCGTTGATTGCACTGAAATAAGGGCCCATTTGTGCCATGATGATAAGGGGAGCCTGGAGAAGCAATAATTTACACAACCACGCACTAGAAGTTGGAAGGTTCGAACCCAAAAAAAATGAACATCCTGATTTCGGCGACTAGCTTGTTTCCATTGCCGTTCATCCCGGCTCGTTTGTGTACCACTGGATCTTCGTAGACTCGTGACCAGCCCCCGGTTTGCCTCATAGAGGGGCTGGTCACGAGTCTAGGATCTTCGATCATGAAAAGCCATACCTTCCCGTGTCTACTGCGGGCAAGGTCCGGCTTCAGGCCGTGGGCCGAGCCGAGCCTGCTTACAGCCACTTGTAAAGGCCAGTCCCAGATGGAGCACGTCTCACATCAGGACATTCGTGACTCCAGAGATGCGACAGGGCACCGGGGCCCTTAGACTAGCAAGTACTGTCCTACACTCTCAATGGACACAAATGGATACAGTAAAAAAAAAAAAAGGCCAGTCCCAAAAAAAGAAAACGTAAGTCGGAAAGAAGTCCGAGTCATACCACGAACTTTAACTCACGATCGGCATCAACCTACCACTATAGGACGTTACGACTGTTTGCAAAACGCTAGGCCAATCCCCCAAGAGAAACATGAGTAGGCAAGAAGTCAAACCGGCGAACTCTCAACTTCTGACAGTCATGTTCCGGAACTTCCTACCATGGGATGTTACAGGACGTTGCACAGAAATTTGTGGAATCTGACCGGACATTGTAATTCAAACAATGCTGTCCTAATTTATTTTTGACGATTGGCCTTAAGCGCAGGACGTTCGTCACGTTACATACGTGATATCTGATCGAACATTACAATTCACACAAGGCGGCCGTCCGAGTCCTGTTTTATTTTTGATGACTGGCCTTGAGCATTCTGCAAACGGCTAAAGGCCCAGCACTCAGTGCGTAACCCCGGAGCAGCTAGGCCTAACGGCTGGGGGTGCTGACAGGGTCCACAGGCGTCACTTGAGTGGTCGAGTACTTCTCTGAGGTCCTGGAAACAACCATCTTTCAGAGATGGCATCAGGAGCGAACAGACTTCCACCAGCGTTACGATCTTGACAGCACTACTGAGATCGAGCGCGTGAACCTCAGCGTCGGGGAGAGATCTCTACTCATAGTTCGCCAAAAGCTCTTGTATGACCTATATCTACTTCGCAACTTACATAAATAAGTACCACGACAAAACCAGTGAAATAAATAGGAACAAATTCTCCCGCTCCCTGCACAGTACCCGCCTATCGCACTGAATCAGTCATATCGAGCATCTCCTGTGCTACACACTACTGTTAGTTGACACATGGACATGCTCCTGTAAAGCAATTGAAGTCATAGCATTTGCTGTACCACAGGTTGGCCACGAGCTCAGCGTAATATTCTCGAACACTGAGGATCAGGCGTGGTCCCAGCACAAACAGCTGCACCAACTGGAATATCTGAGTGAGACCAAGATAAATCTGAGTGTCCAAGGAGTACAGGTCCTATAAAAATGATGAATCATGGTCCCATGCGGAGATCGGTGACAACTCGACATACCGCTGAGAGTGTCGGAGAGAACAAACCGATCTGGAAGCAAGAGACAGCCAAATAACTAGCACATGCAAAATTTCAGCGGAACAAGATAACCACACTCATGTTATGAGCTCACCTTGCAAAGTAGCTAACGTGAGTTTGCATTAACACCGTGAAACAATCCCCGATAATACCTCTTGTTGAGTGTCGTCGCAGTTCACGGAAGTGTTTTACAGCAATCCACACCGCGAGACATAGTGCAACGACCTCCCATACAGTCCCAAGTATCCAAGTTATGGAATTCGAAATTTGGACTCCTCCAGCATAGGAAATCATGCACTGATAGGTGCCGGAAAGAACTAATTCCTCTGGTATTTTTCAATGAGCCTGATGCACTTAAACATTTCATACATAATTAAAGCTTACCCCCTGAAATATGTATCGCCGTTATTACGCCGATCACTGTGTTGGCGATTGTGATGGCCAGAAAGATGCCAACGAGAGATACCAGCACCTTTCTGGATCGCTCATACATGGCATATAACCGAGCGATCATGATGACTTGCATGATGTTTCAGTCAAGCCAATATCACGGAGGTGTATAGCTCACCGCCCAGCATTGCCTCTAGAACGTAACCCGTCCAATTATATACGTCGTATACGACAAGGCCTGACAAATACAGCAACAATAGTTGTCAACTTCGGAAGATCACAGGCTCGAAACAAACTTACAACTATGGGAGTTGTTATGTTGAATTAACGAGTTGCCCGAGAATCTCACTCACCCCTGCATGGCAGTTCAGTTGTTTGGACGGGAATGGAAGGCATGAGTGTGGAATACTCACTGTATCTGTCATAGAAATAGTTGGAACATCGCCTGTATGCCGCCCATCATAAGAAAGAAACAGAGTCTATGCGAGGATACATACCCAGTGTGTACATCCTGATTGTGAGAGATGGGTAATGAGCGCAACATCAATGGCTTAAACTTCCAAACGTACACAACATATGCTATTCCAGTATAGCGCACCTAGGATATTTTGAAGCCAGTAAAATATGTACTCGCTAAGTGCAATTTGAACACAAGGTACGTACAATGAGATAGAGAAAGGTCATCAGGGACCAGCGTTGCCGCTGCCGCGAACAAGTTGTATTTTCACTTCGTTCTTTGATGTAGGAGTCCACTCACCCAGATCAGTTCAACCTATAACACAATTCTAAGCGAGTTGGCTGCCCCAGTAATGCATCGACGTACTTCTTGTCCAAACGTAAGCGCTGAGAATACCATAAGGATATCAGTGGTCATTTCATACTTAGTCTTGCTCACCCCAATCGTACATTGCCCCGACAGAGGCAGCAACTGCAAAAACCGCAGCCAAGGTTAATCGAGTCGTCATATGGCTGACTCTCCACGAACCCGCAAAATAGCTGTAAATAAGGGCCGCGTTGATGAATGGCCACCAAATGGGATCATTCGAGACTACAGTCATACTAAATATTAGAAGATGAGAGTGAGCGAGTGGGGGAACTTGATTGACGTATAACGATCGCATTCGTGCTTGATATACCACAATCCAGCGCTTAGATTGCCAAAGTGAGATTTCAAATTTGAGGGATAAATGATTCAGCATGAATTCCATTAGAGAGACACTAGTGTGCATCCAGGGATACCGATGGGATCAAGGCACAAGTCGTTGGTGAGATCCCAGAGCAGCGAAACGCCGCAAAAGATCGGAGAACTCCTCGTGATTTCGCCAGTGCGATCATCGAAGTATTCTTTTGGTAATTGGTATTCTTGGTACAGTCAAGTGAGGGGTTCGACCTCGGCCCATCTATGACATTAAAACGGCGCCCAAGTTGACTGGTAACCTCACAGCAGATATTGCCAATTACGACGTGAACGGGGTCCACAACCTTTCTTCTAATTCATGTACACGCTGATCAGTATAGATGCGACCAAAGTACATACATGAGTCGTATCCAATTCCCTGTCATAAAACACGATCAATATGTGTAGCGACGAGGGCAGTCATGCAAAGAAAGTGGGAAGTTGTACAAAGAACTTGAAAGAAGAGGGGAAAGGCACGGTCGTCCAAAAGAGGAAGGGGTCACTGTTGTACAACGAAAGAACGATCAAGTGAGGTGAACAGGAACGGTGGCAGTAGAAATGAAAGCGACGACTGCCGGTGATCGTGCACGCTTTGAATGTGAAGTTGATGGATGTGTTATGGCTCCAGTTTGGTGGTTCATATGTAAGAAATGGCGTGATCGGATGGATGCAATGGTGAATAGATAGATGAAGGTCGTTGACAAGCTTGAGGAACGAACAGCTGGTTGGGAGAGGCAGAATCATACAGTTCATATTTTCCTCCATCCGTAAAAAAAAAACACCGTCCCAAAGAGATGCAGTGATCGATATATTGATGACATCGAGAAATCGTAAAATAGGGAATGTGAACTGCGCGTTCCATGGGATGAGCGAGAGTGACAGTAACCGCTTAAGAGGAGAACGGATGAGAGTGTGGGCGTCCTAAGAAAGAAAGAAAGAAATATCATATACAAGGTGAGGGACATTCAAGATATACCTCTGACGATTGGACAACGAAAAAGACCAGTCAGCTGGAGCGAAGACATATGCATGGGTGGGGATGAGATAGGCGGAAGTAGTTCAAAGTGTGGTGTGGAGGCGAACAAGATGAACAGAAAAAAAAACTCGGAAACAAAGTACTGAAACCAGATCAATTTTCAAAAAGACGACATGAAGAGAAGATTTGAAAATATGAGACGTAAATGTACATGCTATGAGAAGGAGTTTGTAGAGTAGAAGAAAAGAAAGAATGGTCTGATAACTGAAGGAATATGATATGTGGAGCAGAGAGATCAACGGGAGTGCCGAACGTCGATTTGGAGTGGAAGAACTTTGAATATGGCTCTGTAATGCATTGAGCATTGAGAAATCAGGTACCGAGGGAGTATGTGAACGTCCTGGGGGACGACGCAAGTGAGTGGGGTGCTGGTGCAGATGGTATCCTCGGAGTCCGCCTGATTTCAAATTATCAGCGGCAGGACGCACAATCTTGTCACGAAGGTTTGGAGGTGGCATAAAACTATTGAAAGGGCTGAAAAAGATGAGAACCGGTAGCGCGTCCAAGGTCCGCGCATTTTCAGTCAATCACTGTAATTTATCGCATGCTGCTGAGGTAGTCTCCCCTACTATAGCCAGACGATAGCCGTTCCTTGTATAATTACATAAGCAGGTGTCAACCTGCCTGCAGGCTGCAGCACGCTCCTGGTCCGTCGACTTCAGCTTCAAGCTTCAAATCGACAAAGAGAATCTATTATTAGACTCAAGCTAGCTCTGGCCAGAAGGAAACCTTGGCACGTTGAGTCTGCACTTCTTCTGTAGTTGACCTCTACTAGTCACTCGTTTCGATTCCTATCGACTTTTTATCGCTCCACGCCCATAGTACCTATTATACAAGGAGGCGTCACTAGTCACTGAGTTCTCCTTGCGTTTCGGGTCTCCTTACGAGACGCGGCCTCAGGTGCGTTGCTCTTACCTTTTCATGCCATCCGCTCATCACCTCACTCGCCACAATCTCAGCCTACCCAACACTTTCGATCAATTCCTAATGCCTATATCAATGCATCCTCTGCAAACGCGACAAGTCCCAATACCTGCAGTTCGGCATGTTACCGTTAATACCAACACCAACATCGTTTGTTCCTCTGTCCAAAGTAGTACTCCAATACCCATGACCTACTCCATAAGCATAACCAACTGCACAAATGCGAGTTTAGTCGGTCCGCCTGTGCCCGCGCACTTCTCGCCATTCCCCCTCGTTATCCCAATTTCGAATGCAGTTGATGGCACCTGCAGTACTGGATCCGCTTGGGACCCTAATCGACGAGTCACGGTCCTGCTAGAGGTACTCTGTGCATTGGAGCAGTTAGGATGAACAAGGGTGCTGAAAGGGTCTACAGGCGCCACTTCAGTGGTCGAGTACTTTTGGAAACAGCCATCTTTCAGCGATGGCATCAAGAACGAACAGACTTCCACCAGCCGAGACGATCTTGTGAGATTGAGTACGAGAACATCAGCGTTGGGTTCTCTACTCATAGTTCGCCAAAAGCTTTTGTATGACCTACTTCGCAACTTACATAAATAAGTACCACGACAAAATCTGGAATAAATACAAGGAATTCTGCTGCTGCCTGCATAGTACTACCCGCCCATCGCAAATCAATCATATCGAGCATCTCCTGCGCTACACACTACTGCTAGTTGACACGTGGACACGCTCCTCAAAAGCGATTGAAGTCATAGCAGTTGCTGTATCAGAGTTTGCCACGAGCTCAGCGTGATATTCTCGAACACCAAGGATGAGGCGTGGTCCCAGCACAAACGTCTGCACGATCTGGCATATTTCAATGAGACAATTATAAATCTGCGTGTCCAGGGAATATATGTCCTATAGAAATCTTGAATCATGGTCGCACGTAGAGGTCGGTGACAGATCAACATACCGCCAAGAGTGTTGGAGAGAATAAAACAATATGGAAACAAGAAATAGCCAGAAAACTAGCACGTGCAACACTTCAGCGGAACAAGAGAACCACGTTCACATTATGAGCTCACCTCGCAAAGTAACTCACATGAGTTTTCATTAACACTGTGAAACAGTCCCCGATAATACCACTTGTTGAGTGTCGTCGCAGTTCACGGAAGTGTTTTACAGCACTCCACACCGCGAGGCACAGTGCAACGACCTCTCATACAGTGCCAAGTATCCAAGTCATGGAAGCCAGAAATATGGAATCTCCCGATCCGTCGATCGTGCACTGATAGGTGCCGGAGAGAATGTATTCCTCTGGTATTTGTCAATGAGCCTGATGCACTTGAACATTTCATACATAATTAAAGCTTACCCCCTGAAATATGTATCGTCGTTATTGCGATCATCACTGCGTTGGCGATTGTGATGGCCAGAAAGCTGACAACGAGAAATATCAGCACTTTTCTGGATCGCTGATACATGGCATGTAACCGAGCAATCATGATGACTTGCAGGAATGTTTCAGTCAAGTCAATATCACAGTGGCGTATAGCTCACCGCCCAGCATTACCTCTACAACGTTACCCGTCCAATCATATACGTCGAATATGACAGGGCCTGACAAATCCAGCAACAATAGTTATCAGCTTCAGAAGATTACAGGGTCGAACAAACTCACAACTGTGGGAGTCGTTATGTTGAATCAATGAATTGCTCGAGAATATCACTCACCCCTGCATGACAGTTCAGTTGTTGGGACGGAAATGGACTCGAGACATCAGTGTGGAATACTCACTGCATCTGTTGTCGAAATTGTTGGAACACTGCCTGTATGCCGCCCGTCATAAGAAAGAAACAGAGCCTTATGCGAGGAGACATACCCAGGATGTACATCCTGATTGTGAGAGATGAGTAATGAGCGCAACATCAATGGCTTAAACCTCCAAACGTACACAGCATATCCGATTCCAGCATAGCGCACCTAGGATAGTCGGCAAAATTTGGACTTGCTAAGCGTATATATTGACAGAAAGGATACATACACCCAGATAGAGAAAGGTCATCAAGGACCAGCGTTGTCTCTGCCGTGAAACAAGTTGTATTTTCACGTCGTTCTCTTGATGTGGAAGTCCGCTCACCCAGATCAGTTCAACCTATAACACAATTCTGAGTGAGTTGGCTGCCCCTAGTAATGGATCGACGTACTTCTTCGTCCAAACGTAAGCACTGAGAATACCATAAGGATATCAGTGGTCATTTCATACTCAGTCTTGCTCACCCCAATCGTACATTATCCCCGGCAGAGGTAGCGACTGTAAAACCGCAGCCAAGGTTAATCGAGTTATCAACGTCGTCATGTGGCTGAATCTCCACAAACCTATAAAATAGCTGTAATCATGCTCGCATTGATGAGCTGGCCACCAAATGGGATCATTCAAGACCTACAGTCATACTATTAGAAGATGGGAGTGAGTGAGCGGAGGAACTTTGTGGATGTATAACGATCGCATTCGTGCTTGATATACCACAATCCAGCGCCTTAGCATTACCAAAGTGAGATTTGAGGGATAAATGGATTCAGCATGAATTCCATTAGGAAGACAATGTGCATCCAGGGATACCGATGGGATCAAGGTAGAAGTTGTTGGTGAGATCGCAAAGCAGCGACTCGCGTGGAATGTTGGAACGCCGCAAAAGATCGGAGAACTCTTCGTGATTTCGCCAGTGCGATCATCGGAGTATTCTTTTGGTAATTGGTATTCTTGGTAGTCGAGTGAGGGGTTCGACCTCGACTCATCAATGACATTAAAACGACGCCCAAGTTGACTGCAGGTAACCTCGTGACAGACATTGTCAATTACGACGCAAAAACCTTTCTTCTAATTATGTACACGCTGATTAGTACAAATGCGACCAAAGTACATACATGCGTCGTATCGAATTCCCTGTCATAAAACACGATGAACGTGTGTAGCGACGAGCTCGGCAGTCTTGCAAAGAAAGTGGGAAGTTGTACAAAGAACTTGAAAGAAGGGGCAAATGGCACGGTTGTCCAAAAGAGGAAGGGGTTGTTGTACAACGAAAGAACGATCAAGTGATGTGAACAGGAACGCTGGCAGTAGGAACGAAAGCGATGACTGCCGGTGATCGTGCACGCTTTGAATGCGAAGTTGATGAATGTATTATGGCTCCAGTTTGGTGGTTCATATGTAAGCAATGGCGTGATCGGATGGATGCAATGATGAATAGATAGATGAAGGTTGTCGACGAGCTTGAGAAGCGAATAGCCGGTTGGGAGAAAGAGAATCAGAGAGAAATCTGCCGTTCATTACATGAAGGAAGAATTTGCTGCATCCGTAAAAAATTCCGTGCCAGAGAGATGCAGCGATCGATATTGATGAGATCAAGAAACCGAAAGATAGGGAATGTGAACTGCGCGTTTCCTGAGATGAGCGAGAGCGACAAGCAACCGCTTAAAGAGGAGAACGAAGGAGTGCGCAAGCGTGCATTATCTTGCATGATGTCGAACGAAGGAGCGAGTTTGTGGGCGTCCTAAGAAAGAAGGAATGAAATATGGATTGTCAGCATACACAAGGTGAGGGACATTCAAGATATACCTTTGACAATTGGCAAACAAAAAACACCGCTCAGGCCTCAGGAGTGAAGGCGTGGGTGATGAGACAGGCGGAAGAGATATTAAGAGGGAGTTTCAAGTGGGGTGGAGGCGAACAGGACAAACAGAAGATAAACGGAAACAAGGTACTGAAACCAGGTCAGTTTTCAAACAGACGACAGGAAGAGACGATTTGAAAATATGAGACGCAATTGTACATGCTATGCATGAGAAGGAGTCTGTAGAGTAGAAGAAAAAAAGAACCTGTTGAAAGACACGGTCTGATGACTGAAACAAAGGAATAAGTGGAGCAGAGGAATAAACGGGAGTGCAGAACGTCGAGTTGGAATTGGAGAAATCCGAATGTAGGTCTGTAATGCATTGCGCGTTGATAAACTAGGTATCGAGGGAGCATGTTAACGTCCTGTTGGACGACGCAGGTGAGTAGGGTGCCGGTGCAGATGGTGTACAGTATGCTCGTGTGGTTACAGGGCCCGCCTGATTTCAAATTATCAGCAGCACGCGCAATCTTGTCAAGAAGGTCACTTGGGTGAAAAAGACTCGGATGAGAACCGGTAGCGCGTCCATTTTGGGTCGATCACCCCTAGTATCTTGCTCCTTGGCGTCGTTTCTGTTTGCTTTTGAACTCCGCCATTATGGACTCACTCACGCGGTTTGCCCACTATCTCGCGAAACGAATATAACGATGTTTTCATTCGGGCACGTCATGAGTACTTGAGTACCAACTCGATCGTTACCCAGTCGTGCCTGCCAAATCTTCAAGCTGATCAGCTGTTTCATTTTGCATTCGATTACCAGCTGCCATACCCTTGCACACTTGGGTGTGTCGAACATGGGTTATCAACGTTAACCACTATGTAAGATTGGCCCAACGCAGATTTCAGATTCGCAGGTCCACTAGCCAACCTTGGTGTGTCACTTTCACTGATATAACCAATCATAACAAATATCGTATTTGTGCCTACTTCAGCTTTATTCAGCCTCCCCTTTTCACCCTACTGGCGTCTCATCCTACTGCTCATTTTACCCCACTCAACATACCCTCAACTTTCCTTGCCATTTGCTTCAACGCACCATCAGCCAGCATATAAGGCCTGAGGCCTGAAGGTGGGCAACTCCACACGTCCTTGGTATTCATTTCATGAGATTCTTGCTATGAGCGGACATAATAACAAAGTTCCTTCCTCCCTCACACTCGCAGGACTCGACGCGTCTGCCAACGTCGACTCCAAGAGACATCGCATGTCAGCCGTCCAAGTGTTATCATCCGACAATTCTGTAGCATGAAGCGATACTGTGACCTTGTAAAGACTTCCACAGAGACTTGCGAACGTGTTTACAATACTCATTGTTCCTTTGCAGATCGCCGTATGTTGTAGTTCATTCTTAGATTTAGGAATGTTTGATGCATATACGCAGGCCACACACGATTTACTAAACATCCAACAGGTAAGATTGTCTCTGACATGGCCGATGCGGTAGGGAACTTACACTTCGTCCTAGGCCAGTATCTGGCTGACCATTCTGACTGTGTCTTCACTCTCATCAACCTGGTGTAGGCCCGTTTTCAATGCCACATCTACAAGGATGCTCACAATTTGACTCTATTACATTTCTATGCTGCAATGCCTTCGCACTGCATTTCAACTTTGCAGTGTTACCCAGACCATCCCGTATCTCTGTCATCTCACCGAAGCGTTGATTTGGCGCTACAACAAAAAATGCACCGTCCCTGACATCCGCGAAGCCGCCCAACATGTATTTACGAACGTAGAGCGAACTTCACATACAAACACCACTACATGAACATATTTCCTTTAATATGAGCAGCATTCATGCCATCGACGAACTGCAGCTTGACCCTCTCGCCACTAGTACGCCAGTGAGTATATGTGACTCCTTCGACTTTAAGATTTTGAGCAAATGCTATTGTCTAATCGTTCTTCTTACTGCTTTGTGTGTTGTACACCGCGAAGTATCAGTTTTTGTCTAATGACACTTGGAAAGTAGTTCCGAGTCGGACCATCCAGTATACTCGCTAGTTTCTCTCTTTTCGCCCTCATCCCAATTTCAATGTTGATGGCATTGGAGCATTGGATTCACTTGGCTTTAATGAAGATGAAGCAGGCTGATCAACTAGCCAAAGTTCTGCTAGAGCTACTCAGTGCATAACCCTGGAGAAGCTTGGATGAACGGTAGTGCTGAAAAGGTCCACAGGTACCACTTGAATGGTCGAGTAATTCTCCAAATTCCTGGAAACAGGCATCTTCCAGCAATGGCAATAGGAGCGAACAGACTTCCACCAGCCGCTACGATCTTGACAAGGCTAGTGAGATCAAGCGCATGAACCTCAGCGTCGGAGAGAGACCCCTACTCATAGTTCACCAAAAGCTCTTTACAATCCAGCGCTTACATCGCCCAACTGAGACTTGACTCGGATGATAACTGATTGATAGAAGTATGTGAATTCCAGTAGAAAGACAATGTGCATCCAGGGAAACCGATTGGATCAAGTTAGAAGCTGTTGGTGAAATCGCAAAGCAGTGACTCACACAGCATATTTGAATGCTGTAGAAGATCGATCAGAGAACAGTTTGTGATTTTGACAACGTGCTATGTAGTGCGATATTCGGGGCGTTCTTGGCATTGCTATGTTTTGTCCAACAAAGACACTGCCATAGAAGATCATAGATCTAACACAGGTTTGAACAACGCCCAAGTACTTGTGAAGACGTTTTCTCTCAACGTTAGCAATGTTCTTCCTTGAAATTCACTCTACTCACTCGATGACGATGCTCAGTCACAACACTGAGCGAAAATCCACAACCTTTTTCTAATTCATGTGTGCACACATAAAATGCGACCACAAGTATATACATGTGTCGTATCCAGCTTCCTGTCATAGAATATCATCAACAGGTGAGGCGACGAGGGCAGTCGTACTGAATTGAAAGAAGTGGGAGGTCGTATAAGTCGGAATGGGGCGTCTGGGACGCGATGAACAGAAAAGTCAGAAGTTTTGAACAGACCACCTTCAGCATCCACGTGCATGTCACAGGAACTTGCGAGGGCTACAGTGGATGGCCGGCTCAGAGAAGACGAACACAGATGTTGAAACAGAAGTGCCGAACATTGAGTTGAAATTCGAGGACGCAGAAATATGGCTCTGGGAAGCGTTGATGAGCTAGGTGACGAAGGAGCAAGGAATGTTCCCAATTGGTGGAAAGTGTGCTCATCTCGATGAGAAAGGCCTTGGAAACGAATAGTAGTAAGACAAGTGGGTGGTAGGGGAGGGAAAACATACCGAGAAATGTTCTCCTTATAATTAATTTATGAAATTGATGCTACTCTTGTACATATCATGTCGAGCAGCGTCGTGATGATGGAAAGGAGTGCCTTTGGCACTGGGCAGGAATGATACCGCTGACTTTGAACTCCGATTTTAGTTCCAGAACGTCATCTCAGGGAACCCGCTCGATCGTTGCGTAGCCATATCTTGAATATATCGGCCAAAGCTCAGCGCTCGCCAGCGCCAACACAAGTGATTGGGTATCTCATCTTGCATTCGATCAGCTGCCCATACTCCTGCACACTGCGACGGCACATTTACGTGTAAGAGGTGTAAAGCCTTTATTGGGGCACTCATTCCCAAGATTGTTATGTCCTCGTGTCCATTATCACTGAAAGGAAAACGGAAGGAAGGATACATACTATTTTAAGAAATCAAGTTTGAAGGGGTTCGCTGAGCAAGCAGGTTTCGAAAATCGAAATAAGCGCACCGTAGTTGTCAACATGCCGCTGTCTGCGCTCTGGAGTTGTTACGCTCGTCAAAAGCAGACATCGTATATTGGTCCTAACAACCAATATACTCGTCGGCATCCTCCTCATTCCTTCACCTTCCTTTCTTTTCCTTAGATTACTTAAGACACGATACCCTACAGTATATAAAGCCTCGTTTACTTACTGGCAGGGTAGTTGATCCTTTCCCCACCGAATACCATTTAGTTCGGACAGTTCTCCCTCGTTCGAAACCTAAGTTTATTCACTCGAAGTCAACTCTTACCGTGTGAACACTTTACAAGTGCCACATATTTTGAACTTCCTTAAATCTAAATCTACCTCTATACTACGGTTGCTGCCCTCAAAGGACTGATCACCCTTTGAAACGACGACCCTTCTCACTACCCCCTATCACCCAACAACTTCCCCCAACAATGTTGACAAAAGAAAATGTACCTGGTACCTATCTGCTTGGCTCCCTGACCCCAACAGGCGGGTTGAGCCTCGATGCGGGCGCTCTCCACCTCGGTGTTGAGAGCGCATGGACTCGCAATGAGTTGATCATTGCTGGAGCCGAGAGATCGAGCAGTAGGGGGGCTGAACCCCCGACTATTGACCAACTCTCCACAGATTCGTGGATGGGTGCTCTGGGAGCCCCATCCAAAGCAAGCACCCTGTCCTTGAAGGGTGGCAAAAATGCAGGCATCACACCTGATGATGGCAAGGGCTCTGCCGCCATGAGCATTAGCCCGTTGCTAGGCAGTGTGGACGGGTTGCACACCTCCCACATCAAGCCTCACATACATAGAAATGTAAAATTTAACGCCATCAATGACAATATCAGCTAGTTTGACTTACCTAACGACGGTGACCTCGGTGAAGTCCCTGAGTTCCCAGTACTGAACCCAATAGTGTCAGTCCCCTCTACTCCCAGGATTCCCGCTGAGTTAAAGGGAAAGGGTATTGACCCAGCTGAAATTCCCCACAACAAGGGTAACAATGACCTTGACCCTAATGACTGGTTCAATCAGTGGTCTGACCTGGATGAACAAGTAGCTAAGCTAAGCAAACCTGGCCCAGGAGAATTGGAAGATTCCCTCCAAGGGCTTTGGGACGATAACAACAGGTGTGAATCAGTCCATGTCCAGAACCTAGCCTTATGACGGTTCCACAAGGTGGCTAAAGAGGATATAAAAGAGCACCTGTCGCGAATCGACATGCTCCAAGAACAAGTCCGTGGGCTAGAAAAGCTCGTGATCCAGAATCAGTTGCGGGAAGACGAAGCCCGTCAATGAGTGACAGATACTCACTCTGCCCCAACTACAAGCGGACCCCAACCTGCTGCTCCTCCTGAACCAATTAAGCCTGGAAAGACCAAGACCTTGACGAAGGTCAGAGGAGACTCTCCAAGAGCGAAAACCATAGAGAGCTCTCGGTTCCAATGAGCCTCCTCTGTACTGCCTACCGGTAGCTCCGTTAAACGCGCCATGATGGGAACTTCTCCCACAGACACTTACCCTAGTGACTTGGATTCTTCGTCCTCAGATGAAGACGAGCTTTTGTCCACTGAATCTGAAAATGATCAGTTGAATAAGGGAGGTACTAAGAAATCCGCGACCCCGTCCAGGCCCAACATACCGGAAGAAGACTATGGAGTCGACTTCTTATGTATCGTTAGAACCTGATTTGGATCATGATAGTGACTCACCCAAAACAAAACGAGCCAAATGTGTTGCTCGGCGTGACTATCGAGCTAAACTGAACCTCTTAAAGTACCAGCAGAGCTTCATTAAAAACGAGCCTCCATTCACATACAATGGAGAGGCGAATGCTACTACTTTTAAGAAATGGGTTAGAGAAGTCCGCGAATGGAAAGACTGAGCTAGACTGACCACGGCACAATCCCTCCGTATGATAGGCAAGTACCTGGGAGGTCAACCTTACAGATTCTTCGAGAGAGACATCCTTGACCTTAAGAAAGGGTACTCCCTAACGGAGTTCTTCGAACAACTGTTCGACTACATATTCCCGCCTGACTTCCGGATGCTGCAATGTCAGAAGTTCTTAGACTGTAGACAGGACGGCAAATTCACTGTCCGAGACTATCTAAGACGCCTGTGAGACCTTGCTGAAACAGCCGGAGACATTGACAAAAGAGAGATAGTGCATCAGTTTTGGACGCACTGCAAACCCTATATCAAAGCGTCCTTAGTAGACAAAGGATATGAACCAAATTCTGTCAGCCTCGATACGATTGAGAAGAAGGCCCTGTGTACCGAGCGCGCTTTCCTAGAGAACTCTCGCGACCCCAACGTATTACTCGCGTTGAACCCCACTGCAGCCGCGGGGATCGCCAGCCAGAGTGCAAGGAATGAAAGGTGACCTAGAAACAACTTCAGACCTCGATGAACTGACATAAGGGAACGTACCTCCTCCATATCAGCTAATGCTGTTCACTCCTCTGGTGACCAACCTGGGAGGACTAGGAGAAGGGACCACCGCGGGACTCAACAACCTGCCCCTCTACGGACATCTGGGAACCCACCTAAGAAAAGTGCTGATGAGATAAAGCGCCTGAGAGACAACGATCAGTGCTTTGAATGTGAGCAGAGAGGACACTTAGCTATAGATTGCCCTAAATGCCATAGGCTGCCTTACAGACCCCAGTCAAAGGTCTCTAACCTCCAAGTACATTCGGTAACTGTGACAGACACAGATATCAGAGCAGCAGCAATAGAAGAAGGCGTCGCCCACGGCCTGTACGGCATGGCTGTCAGCCTAGACGAGCCGTCAGAATTTGATGCTGCAAAGAGGTTAATAGTCATTTCCCGATCTCTGGCTCTCCTGCGCCTCGCAGTACCCCTACCTACAGATGAGCTCCATGACCCCTTGTATGATCCCTATGGGAAGGACCAGGTTTAGCCTATCGATGCACAGAGGCCCAAACACCTTCCTCCTGTCTGATAAACACAACTACGACGATTATGTCGTCTACTTTGAGCAGTTGTGTGACCCTACTTTTGACATAGTAGCTTGGTTAATCAATCTCAAACTAACGTTCTGTCAAGACCTAATACGTACCAAGTCTTCCTTCAAACCGACCTGGGGTAGTGTAGTTTGCGACTCCTCGTGGGTATCTTCCTGCATGAAATGTCTAGAGGACATCCCTGTGAGGAAACCCGTGGAGGTCCTGGTTAACTCTGAGGATTGGGACTCTGAGTCAGCATGGGAGACCACAAACAGCGAAGACACTACCAGTGAGTACTCTTCCTGGGAGAAGATTGAGGAGGACGACGTCCCCGTCCTTGTTGATTATGAGACGTCCGACAGTGAGGACGTCATTGACACTGCTAGCAACTCCGTGACCGAAGAGGACGGTGACCCTGATGGACCTATGTTCTCGTTTCTGGACCCCAGTGAACTCCTTGAAGCTGAAGAACCGGCTAATGAGCTGTATTGCGCTGGCAACTCGAAACAAGCCGACCTACCCGATCTTCGATCTCTCCAATGACAGGCTGCTCGTCCTAAAGGCACGATGAGGATATTACCCCTGCTCCATTGTAGTGGTCGTCCACGTGAACGGACGTCCTTGCAGAGCCCTTCTCGACTCCTGGATCCCTGACTGACTTCATCTCAAGTACGGTCGTCGACCAACTAAAATTGAGATACGACTTACTGGAGAAACCCATCCCACTACAACTAGCCGTCTCCGGGTTGAGGAGCGTAGTTAAATCTACAACCACCAGTTGACTTGAAGTACCAGGACATATCAGGACCACGTACCTTCGACATCACAAACTTGGAAGCATATGACGTCATCCTAGGGATGCCGTTCCTATATCAGCATCAAGTGCTGCTGGGATTTAACCCTCCGGAAATCAAGATCTGGAGCATCCTGCCTCTCCCTAATCCGAGGCGCGCAAACTCAAGTCCTTGAGCTCAAGGAATCGAGCCCAGAATCAGACTTGATAATGTCATACAGATGGGAATTGTCAGAGTACGCCAAAGACATCTGTAAGGAAGCCATTGAGACACCGCTTCCACCCTTAAGAGCTATTAACCACGTCATACCTTTAATTGATGATGACCAGGTTTATTCCTGGCGTCAGTCTAAGTGCCCAGAAGCCATGCGCTCACTTTGGAGAGCCAAACACGATGACTATGTGCGAATGGGCCGTTGGGAATTCTTTAGTGGCTCGAACACCGTACCTATGATCATGATGAAGAAAATCACAAAGGATGGCTCACTTAAGTTACGTACCGTCCTCGATACCCGGCAACGGAATAAGAACACCCGGAAATTAGCATCTCCCTTACCTGATATCGAGACGATCCTTCGAAATGTCTCGTTGCACCCATACCTGTTCTCTCCTTGACGGAAAGGACGCATACGAGCAAATCCGGGTCGTACCTGAGGACGTACACAAAACCCTATTTGCTACCCCTGACGGAACAATGATCAGTCATGTAATGCAGATAGGGGATTGTAACGCTGGAGCAACTTACCAGTCACTAATGAACCATATCTTTGGTCCTCATTTAGGAGTATTCATGGACGTGTACCTTGATGACATCGTGATCTACTCTGACACCGCCGAGGATCATGTCAGGCACGTCAAGATTGTTATTGATACCTTGAGAGAAAACCAGTTTTACCTTAGTGAACACAAGTTGCAGTTCTTCAAGACCGAACTCTCCATCCTAGGCCACGTTATAGACGAGGGAGGAATCCGTCTAGACCCACATAAGGTCGATAAGATTGTGAGCTGGAAAACTCCTACCTCGAAAGAGCTCTTGATGCAATTTATCGGCTCGGTAGGGTATCTTGCTTCCGGATGTGAGGGTGTGCGTGTTGACATGCAACACCTCTCCAAAGTTGCGGCTCAAACGACCAAGTGGACCTGGAACCCCACTGATCAGAGAGCCTTCGACCTAGTGAAAGCATGCGTCGAAACGCACCGTAATGTAAGGCGTAAGGCCCTTGACCTCCCTTCTGCTCTAAATGGGATGACACTGGTCAACCTAACCACCGATGCATCTCTCACCGGCGCGAGTGGGGTCCTGTCTCAAGGCAACGACTTGCCAAAGGCGGACATCATCGCCTTCTGGTCCGGGAAATTTAACTCGGCGCAGCAAAACTACCCTGTTCATGAACAGGAACTCTTAGCCATTGTTGAGTCCCTTAAACGATTCCGGCACTTACTCATAGGCTTAAGGTTCAGAATCTTCACCGATCACAAAGGCCTGGAGTGGATTGCCACCCAAAGCAAGCTATCTCCCTAGACAGGCACGCTGGCTTGAAGCTTTGAGTGAGTTCGACTTTGAGGTGATTTACGTACCGGGCGCAGAGAACACCCTGGCAGATGCACTCTCCCGCATGTATAGCAACGAGCCTCACGGCACTGTGAGAGCACTTAGTGAGTATGTTAGCATTGAGGAAGACGACGCACCACAAGCACTTCTCCTAAACTTCGTGACCACCCCTATCTATACTGGAACCCCCTTGTTCCTAGGCGCGACTGAGGCTCGACAGTCTGCTCAGCATTGCTCAAGCCCAGGTCAGCAGTAACCCACTGGGTGGTGTGACTCCACCCGCAAACCAACAGCATAACGTGCGCGCCGCTGATGCCCCAGTCAAACTGCTGAGTGACCTCAAACCAATGTCTGATGGAGACACTGTGCCTCCAGTGTACCTGGACACATATTATCCCCTTGGGGTACCAGAGAGTGCGACCGCGCCAGAGGGCGTGACCTTCTGAACATGTCGCTGAGAACGTCATGAGATCGCTTAAAAAGGACGATGTGAGATCACATACCGCCCGAAGTAACGTGCCAGGAGAGCCTCTCAACAGACCTGTGGCCCACCAACAGATGGTGGGAAGAACTCCTGCACACACCAGTCCTGGGAAAGGACTGGCACCAGGAGAGCCAGGGAAGAAAGTCAAGAGAGTAATCCTGAAGGTTGGAACCCCATCAGCATCACTGGAGGGCGGGAATAGAGCTAGCAAGGAAAACTCACCTCCTAGACCTGCGCTGACCCACCATGTACCTGCTCCAACAACTAGTGCCACACAAGCCGCAGACGGAAAGCCTAGCATAAGTGAATCACACAAACCAAGTCCAAATGCAGTCAACAAGGACCTGCAAGTTCACGTGGCACCTGACGTCAACGAACCAGGTGCAAACATGGACCTACAACGTCACGTGACCACTGACGTCACTGAACCAAAGCAGGACGTTCAACAAAGAAACAACGCTGAAGACCTACTTGAGTGTCCACCTACCCTAACTGACGTTATATCACTCGGTGATCCGTCAACAGATATTCATGCGAGCATTGTTAATAAATACGCCGAGGACCCATTCTTTGCTAAAATCCTTGAGAACCCCGCCGCCTTTAAGAACTTTGAGGTTAGTAACAGCAGGGTCTTCATGAAAGACAAAGGAAAGAGGATTCTATGCATCCCAGATATCCGTCTCGGCGAGCGACGCATCAGAGAGGTGTTAATCTCCCATGCACACTCCATCCTTGCTCACCTTGGACCACACAAGACGCTACTGTACCTTCACAAGATTGTTTGGTGGAAAAGCATTTCCTCGGATGTAGACGCATTCTGTAAGTCATGCCCGACCTGTCAAGTCGCTAAACCCTCAAACCACCTACCATACAGCCTTCTAGAGACCCTAGAAGTTCCCTCACGCCCATGGGAAACTGTGGGTATTGATTTTGTTGGTCTGTTACCCGAGTCCAAAACCCTCAACGGCATTTTCGACATGATTCTGGTCGCCATCGACCACCTCACCTCAATGGTCCACCTGACCCCGACGAAACAGACCTATCACGCTAAAGATATAGCCAAGGTCCTGTTTAACGCTGTGTATAAACTACATGGGATGCCCTTGAACTTAGTAAGTGATGAAGGACGCAACAATGTCAGCCCACGACGCAGTCATTGCTGCCCAGGTGAAGAGCACCTCTAGCGCTAACCAGAAGCGCAGACAATCCCTGTTCGTTGAAGGGGACCTCATCTACCTCTCGACGGAAAACCTATCACTCCCAAAGGGCCATGCTCGTAAGCTCTCACCTAAGTTTATTGGCCCCTTCTGCATCTTCAAAGACTACAAGAACAACTCATTCTTGTTAGATCTACCCTCAGAGCTTAAACAGTGAGGCGTACACCCCGCGTTTCACGCCAACCTCCTTCGCCTCCATGTTCTGAACGACGACAGACACTTCCTGGGTTGCCAACTCCAGCAAATCGCTGATATCGGGATTTTGGAGGACTGGTCAGTCTCCCGAGTCTCGGATCACCACGGTCAAGAAACTGATGCACTTTTTAAAGCGGAATATACCTCTGGCAACCACATTTGGCTGCCCTACCACTCAATCTCACGTCTCGAGGCACTCAGGCAGTACCTTGAGGCCCTCGGGGTACCAGGGATACGCCACTTGCCCAAAAAGACCTTGCCTAACGCCTCAGATATTGCGCTCGCAATGGTTGACTCCTTTGAGGAGGCCCGTAATATTGTAAATTCCTCCGTGGGCCTCTTACTCAAGGATCTGACTGACTCACCCTTCGGATGACTCTCCGATACCCAGGCCTTAAAAGACGCCTGCCCAAGTCATCCTCAATCCCCCTCTTCTCAACCCTTGCCGATGTCACTCCCTACCCCTGATCCTATGATGGTTGATGCTCCCCCCACCCTTAGCGAGGCTGGTGAGCTCCCCAGCTTCACTCGTCACGAGACTTCCTCTCATCAAGGACACGGTGGTTGTTGCCATAGAGGACATTGTGGTCGAGGCCACCCTTCATACCCTGGAGAGTCTAACACGGACACTCTTCAGGCGTTTACCCAGTTCTTCCGAGCTGAGGCACAGGCTAGTAAGCTTCCTGTGTTTGTTAAGCCTAGGCATCATGCTTATCGCAGAAACCCTCATTATTCAGAGGAGTTGGCCACAAGTAAAGAAGCTCATGCCTTTGAACAAAAAGTTCGCGCTGAACGCGCACGCGAACTTTCCCATCGTCAATACTCCCATAGGACTAAGCACTTGACCTTGGATAATCGTGCACCTGGACGCCACCCCTCCCATCATTCTCACCCTGCTCCTCCCAGGGCAAAGAAATCTCCCATACCTCTTCCTGCCACAGCAGCTCAAGTGATCGCCGCTGTAACTGCCAGCCGCACCTGCTTCCCCTCCTGCAACTACGGTACCTACTACTACTGCCCCTATTGACCCTGGGGCTGATATTGACTCACTCATCGCTGAGTCTGAAGCAATGGATCTTGAGGCAGAAGCGCGCCAACACAGATTCACTAATACTGAGGAGATGTTTGGTAGGGTGGTTATCATTAGCTATCTGGTGACAAACTTCCTCACCCTTCTTACCCTTCTAGCGGCCATGAACCTCCAGGCTGCCGCCGCGGCCCAGACCTAGCTCCCTTACTCACTCCACCCATGATAGAGGTCACCTTTAGCTGACCTGGAGGGCGTATGTTACGCTCGTCAAAAGCAGACATCGTATATTGGTCCTAACAACCAATATACTCGTCGGCATCCTCCTCATTCCTTCACCTTCCTTTCTTTTCCTTAGATTACTTAAGACACGATACCCTACAGTATATAAAGCCTCGTTTACTTACTGGCAGGGTAGTTGATCCTTTCCCCACCTGCATACCATTTAGTTCAGACAGTTCTCCCTCGTTCGAAACCTAAGTTTATTCACTCGAAGTCAACTCTTACCGTGTGAACACTTTACAAGTGCCACAGGAGTCTGCAGGCTGCAGCACGCTCCTGGAGCCTCGACTTCAGCTTCAAGCTTCAAATCGACAAAGCGAGTCTATTATTAGACTCAAGCCTGAGCTAGCCGCTCTGGCCAGAAGGAAACCTTGGCACACTTCACACCCATAGTACCTATGGCAGCAAAGAGGCGTCACTAGTCACTGAGTTCTCGTTGCGTTTCGGGTCTCCCTACGAGACTTGGCCTCAGGTGCGTTGCTCTTACCTTTTCATGCCATCCGCTCATCACCTCGCTCGCCGCAATCTCAGCCTACCCAACACTTCAATTCCTAATGCCTATATCAATTCCTCCTCTGAAAATGCGACAAGCCCCAATACCTGCAGTTCGGCATGTTACTGTATATACCAACACCAACATCAGTTTGTTCCTCTGTCCAAAGTAGTACTCCGATACTCGCGACCTACTCCATAAGCATAACCAACTGCACAAATACGAGTTTAGTCGGTCCGTCTGCGCCCGCACATTTCTCGCCATGCCCCTCCTTATCCCAATTTTGAATGCAGTTCATGGCACCTGCAGTACTAGATCCACTTGGGACCCTAATCGATGAGTCACAGTCCTGCTAGAGGTACTCTGTGCATTGGAGCAGTTAGGATGAACAAGGGTGCTGAAAGGGTCTACAGGCGCCACTTCAGTGGTCGAGTACTTTTGGAAACAGCCATCTTTCAGCGATGGCATCAAGAACGAACAGACTTCCACCAGCCGAGACGATCTTGTGAGATTGAGTACGAGAACATCAGCGTTGGGTTCTCTACTCATAGTTCGCCAAAAGCTTTTGTATGACCTACTTCGCAACTTACATAAATAAGTACCACGACAAAAATCTGGAATAAATAAGAACAAACTCTCCCGCTCCCTGTGTCCATTGCAAATCAATCATATCCAGCATTCCCTGTGCTACACATTACTGCTGGTTGTCACATGGACGTGCTCCTGAAAGGCAATTGAAGTCATAGCGGATGCTGTATCAGAGTTGGCCACGAGCTCAGCAGTGATATGCTCGAACACCGAGGATCAGGCGTGGTCCCAGCACAAACAACTGCACGAACTGGAATATCTCGGTGATACCTAGTATAAAGCTGAGTGTCCAGGTAATACATGTCCTATACAAATAATGAATCATGGCTACATGTAAAGGTCGGTGACAGATTCGGCGTACCACTGAGAGTGTTGGAGAGAATAAACTGATCTCGAAGCATGAGATAAGCAGAAAACTGGCATGCGCAAAACTTCAGCAGGACAAGAAAAATACATTCACATTATGAGCTCACCTTGCAAAATAACTCACATGAGTTTGCATTAGCACCACAAAACAGTCTCCGATGATACCACTTGTTGAGTGTCGTCAGCAGTTCATGGAAGCGTTTTATAGCAATCCACACTGCGAGACACAGTGCAACGACCTCCCATACAGTCCCAAGTATCCAAGTCATGGAAATCAGAAATACGGAATCTACTGCATAGGCAATAATGCACTGATAGGTGCCGGAGAGAATGTATTCCTCTGGTATTTGTAATGAGCCTGATGCACTCAAACACTTCATACATAATTGAAGCTTCACCCCCTGAAAACCGTACCATCGTCATTGCGACCATCACTGCGCTGGCGATTGTGATGGCCAGAAAGATGACAACTGAGAAATATCAGCACCTTTCTGGATCGCTGATACATGGCATGTAACCGAGTGATCATGATGACTTGCATGATGCTTCAGTCAAGTCAATATCACGGAGGCGTATAGCTCACCGCCCAGGATTACCTCTACAACGACATTCGTCCAATCATTTATGTCATATATGACAAGGCCTGACAAATCCAGCAACAATAGTTATCAGCTTCAGAAGAACACAGGCTCGAAACAAACTCACAACTGTGGGAGCCATTATGTTGAATCAACGAGTTGGTCGAGAATCTCACTCACCCCTGCATGGCAGTTCAGTTGTTTGGACAGGAATGGAAGGCATGAGTGTGGAATACTCACTGCATCTGTTATCAAAATAGTTGGAACACTGTCTGTATGCCGCCCGTCACAAGAAAGAAACAGAGTCTATACGAGGAGACATACCCAGGATGTACATCCTGATTGTGAGAGATGAGTAATGAGCGCAACATCAACGACTTAAACCTCCAAACATACACAGAAAATCCTATTCCAGCATAGCGCACCTAGGATAGTCAGCAAAGCTTGGACTTGCTAAGGGTAAATATTGCCAGTGAAGGAACATACACCGAGATAGAGAAAGGTCATCAAGGACCAGCATTGTCTCTGCCATGAATAAGTTGTATTTTCACGTTGTTCTTTAATGTGGAAGTCCACTCACCCAGATCAGTTCAACCTATAACACAATTCTAAGGGAGTTGGCTCCCCCAGTAATGGAATCAACGTACTTCTTGTCCAAACGTAAGCACTGAGAATACCATAAAGATATCAGTGGTCATTTCATACTTAGTCTTGCTCACCCCAATCGTACATTACCCCAGCACAGGCAGCGACTGTGAAACGCAGCCAAGGTTAATTGAGTTATCAATGTCGTCATGTGGCTGAATCTCCACAAACCTACAAAATAGCTGCTAATCATGCTCGCATTGATGTATGGCCACCAAATGGGATCATTCGAGACTACAGTCATACTATTAGAAGATGGGAGTGAGTGAGCGGGGGAACTTTGTGGATGTATAACGATTGCATTCGTGCTTGATATACCACAATCCAGCGCTTACATTGCCAAAGTGAGATTTGAGGGATGATATCTGATTGATTGAAGTAAGTATTTCAGCATGAATTCCAGTAGAAAGACAAGGTGCATCCAGGGATACCGATGGGATCAAGGTAGAAGTTGTTGGTGAGATCGTAAAGCAGGGACTCGCGTGGAATGTTTGAATGCCGCAAAAGATCGAAGAACTCTTCATCATTTCGGCAACCTGGCAGTGTGATCTTCGAAGTATTCTTTTGGTAATTGGTATTCTTGGTACAGTTGAATGAGGGGTTCGACCTCGGCTCATCGATATCAATGACATTAAAATGGCGCCCAAGTTGACTGGTAACCTCGTGGCTGACATGGTCAATTACGACGCGAACAGGGTCCACAACCTTTCTTCTAATTCATGTACATGCTGATTAGTACTAATGCGACCAAAGTACATACATGCGTCGTATCCAATTCCCTGTTATAAAACACAATCAATGTGTGTAACAACGAGAGCAGTCATGCAAAGAAAGTGGGAAGTTGTACAAAGGGGGGAAAGGCGGGTTTAAACAAAAGAGGAAGTGGTTGCTGTACAAAGAAAGAACAATCAAGTGATGTGAACAGGCATGGAGGCAGTGGAGCGAAAGCGATGATGAATGGGCGGTGATGGTAAACACTTTGAATGCGAATGAATGTGTGATGGTTCCAGTTTGGTGGTTCATATGCAAGCAATGACGGGATCAGATGGATGCACTGCTGAATAGATAGATGAAGGTTGTCGACGAGCTTGAGGAGCGAATAGCCGGTTGGGAGAGAGAGAATCAGAGAGAAATCTGCCGTTCATTACATGACAGAAGAATTTCCTGCATCCGTAAAATATTCTGCGCCAGAAGGTGCAGCGATCGATATTGATGAGATCAAGAAACTGAAAGATAGTGAATGTGAACTGCACATTTCATGGGACAAGCGAGAGTGACAAGTAACCGCTTGAAGAGGAGAACAAAGGAGTGTGCAAGCGTGCATTATCATGCATGATGTCAAACAAACGAGTGAGTTTGTGGGCGTTCTAAGAAATAAGGAATGAAATATGAATTGTCAGCATACACAAGGTGAGGGGCATTCAAGATATACCTTTGACGATTAGCAAACAACAAACACCGCTCAGGCCTCAGGAGTGAAGGTGTGGGTGATGAGACAGGCTCATGAGATAGGAGAGAGTTCCAAGTGGGGTGGAGGCGAACAGGACAAACAGAAAAAAAAACGGCAACAAAGTACTGAAACCAGGTCAGTTTTCAAAAGACGACAGGAAGAGAAGATTTGAAAATATGAGACGTAACTGTACATGTTATGAGAACGAGTCCATAGAGTAGAAGAACAAAAGAACCTGTTGAAAGACACGGTCTGATAACTAAAACAAAGGAATAAGTGGAGCAGAGGGAGAAACAGGAGTACAGAATGTCGAGTTGGAATCGGAAAACTTCGAATATGGGTCTGTAATGCATTGAGCGTTGATAAACTAAGTATTGAGGGAGCATGTTAACGTCCTGTTGGATGACGCAGGTGAGTAGTGTGCTGGTGCAGATGGTGTTAGTGTTGTTGGCAAAACTGGTTGTACCCGGTCCTCGGCAGAACTCACGCGAAAGGGGGGTGGCAAAACTTGGTACAACTCCAGGATATCCAAGACTCGTGGAGATGTA
Source organism: Suillus subalutaceus (assembly GCF_016647625.1). Classification (NCBI taxonomy): domain Eukaryota; kingdom Fungi; phylum Basidiomycota; class Agaricomycetes; order Boletales; family Suillaceae; genus Suillus; species Suillus subalutaceus. The sequence continues at coordinate 127,461 of NW_024540394.1, forward strand.
ATTTAGCTCTCTGATAACATAGTTTGAAATTCAAGAGAACATGCAAAATGACGTCCCTAAAGTAAGATGGTGCATGCTGGAGGGCATCACTGATCAACAACAATTTCGAGCGCCTGGAACAAGTTGACAACAGCTCGCATTGTTACTATTAGTGGTACTCAAAATAACTTTCAAAACTTTTTGGAAACTCGCCTAGAGCACGGCTAAACCTTCCAACACCGGCTAAAGGTGTCAAGAAACTCAGTTGGAATAACGTCCAACAGCTGCGGCACACACGGCATAACATAGCGGACTTCGAAACACTTAGGAGATTTCAATGGACTAAGGACAAAACAAATATATTCGTAGCTAGTGAATGCGCTGACATGTAATCGAATATTGACGGAAGCAAGTAAGAAATGAATGGCGGGAACGAGTGCTCTCCATCCAGTCTGCCCACCTGCTCAGACTGCCCTCCCGCTCAGCCTACCCTCCCGCTCGGACTGCCCTGCCACTCAGACTGCCCTCCCATTCCCAGAATATTGACCATGAATAACGAAGGTGGTGGGAATGTTAAGCGGCAGTAATGTGCTGATAGCGAGGTGGGTATTGGTGAGATAAGGCATCCAAGCGCTGATAACGATGGCAGTCCACAGGCCAAGCCCTGTTGGGGGGCCGAACAATGGTGAGACTTGGGCTGTGAAAGTGCCGCGCACTGGGGAGATGAGAGGCCTGTGGGTGTGAGTGATCTCAGAAGTGTTGATTGCAGGAAAAAACCTGGAAGTAGGGGGAGTGCAAGACCTGCAGCATCTGCAGCAGAAAAATTCCTAGGAGTAGTTTGGGGTGTGAGATGGGCTGAGATTGCCATTCGACGAAGGTTTGGCGGATGTCAGCAATGGTGAAGGTCAACAAGGTCAGCACGCCGATAGTGGGGGATATTAAAACTCAGATTAAAACTCTGACAAATCAATTGCGAGATCGGACGAGCTGATAAGAGATTACACTGCGAATTCCCCACCACCATGCCTCGTCAATCCACACGTAAAGACATCTTGAATGCTGTTGATCAGGCTGCACTTTCATTAGCTAAGCTGCAGTATCATGATATCCTCAATGACTGGTCAGACTTGGATTCTGATACCAACTGGACTCAGACTCGGACTCACTTTCTACTTCAGATGATGATGATTCTATCAATCTGTCTTTTAGCTCCTCATCCCCCCTCTCCCCTATGACAGGGATTTCAGATTCTTCCAGTGATGAATCCGATAATATTGCTACACCTTACGACAGGCTCCAAGACACCATTGCCACTCTTTGTGATGAGGTCAAGATGGCACGTGTACTCCATAAGCCTGATGAGCCTCCTCCACGAGCACCCCAGCTTCATATGCTAGTTCACCATGAGGAACACTGCCCTCACTTATGTCAGCAGAAACTTCGTGTCGAACCAGAGATCTTTGATGATATCCTCGATCATATCTCTAATCACCCTATCTTCCAGAACCAGTCTAACAATCCCCAGCTCCCCGTCTCCATCCAGCTTGCCATTTTTCTGAATTGTGCAGGCCACTATGACAATGCTATTACTCTCGAGGATGTTGCTCAATGGGCAGGTGTGAGTGTTGGGTCAGTGGTCAATTGCACTAATCGTGTGATGGTCGCGGTGCTTGATGCCCATGATCAGTTCATCTGCTTCCCAGCAGGTGACTCTGAGGATAGTGACCTAGCTCAGAAATTTGCTGAGTCACGTACTTGTCCGGAGTGGAGAGGTGGTTTTCTAGCCATTGATGGCTCAACCATGGATCTGTTCACAAAACATGGATCTGTTCACAAAACATGGTTATTTTGGTGAGACATTTTATGATAGGAAGTCTAAGTATTCCCTTGGCTGTCAGGTTTTTTTTTTTCATCTTCATGTGCAAAAATTAATTTAATTCTATTAATTCTAGGCAGTCATTTTGCCCCACAACCTCCTGATTGTCAACTACTCTCTTGGTCATCCTGGGAGTGTCCACAATGCATTTGCTTTTCAATCTACTTGCCTCTATGAAGAGCATGCTGATCTTCTGCCTGATGGTCATTGGGTTTGGGCAGACAGTGCCTATCCATTGGAACCATGGTGTATCGCCCCTTTCAAGAAGCCTCGCAATGGACAGCTGACAAAGAACCAGAAGACATTTAATTATCACCTCTCTAAGGTATTTATTTTATTTTATTTTGGTGGTTTCAATTGATTTATATTTATTTAGATTCGTGTTCATGTTGAACACACATTTGCTGTTTTGAAGGGACGGTTCCAGTCCCTCCAAGAGCTCCAGTTCAGGATTCAGGGAGAGAAAGACCTTGATTTTGCTGTGCAGTGGATCAAGTGTTGTATCATCCTGCACAACATGATCATCTGCTTTGAAACCGAGCATCACAAACAGGATGGAACATACGAGAGTTCTCTAAAGTGGGCCTGTGTAGAGGGTGAAGATTTCATTGCTCAAGAGTTTGAGGCCCCAGATGGTGATGAGGCAGTTGGTGACAGGACTTATGAGGGCACTCCAGGTCAGGCTACACGTGCAAGGCTGATGGATGAGCTCTTTGACAGTCCTCAATCTAATGCACAATGTAGGGCAGGATAAGGATCATATTAGCATGTACTACTTGACATGTGCTACTACCAAATGTACAACATAAATATGTACCTATGTAACACCAACATGTACCTATGTAACATCAACTTGAATCAGAGCATTACCAATGAAGGAAGGAATGAGAACATGAAAAACATACATGTAACAACAACAAAACGACGACACAAAATGACAATGACGAAATGATGACACGACACGACAAGACGCTGACTCGACGAAACAACGACATGACGACAGCACAAAAACGAAACATATGATGGTAAGTACAAATGAAAAAAAAATGATAGTGAGAACACGCAACAGCAACAGCAAACAAAGTGAGACAACAACAACGATGACAAACGAATCACACAGCTCCATCTGATGCCGGGGTCCTGTTGCCCTGCGTCATTTGATGGAACTGAATCTCGAGCTGGAGGGTCTCGGCCTCCTTGTTGAGCACCAACGAATGTGCTTCATGCACTCGAATATCCGTCTTGCGAAGCCGAATCTCGGCGTCTTGCTTCTCCTGCAGACATTGATGGGAGACAGTGGCTTGGGAGGCCTCATGCTCGCAGGCGCCGCGAAGCCATTCATATTTCTTCGAGTCGCGATTGTGTTCGCTCTTCACATCGAGCTTTGCAAGGAAGCATTGATACTTGTTGCCGTGGAGTGACATAGTGTCGGAATGTAAGCTCTCAATCTCGTCCTGAATGTGGTCCACCTCCTGCAAAATGTCCGACTTTGCTTTCTTCTTCTTCGAGCCCCCTGCACTGTTTGGCAGGGAGGTCTGTGGGGTAGGTGACATACAGTAATCTGACGAGGGGGTAGAGTTGCAAGTTGTTGACGAGGGTGTCGAGATGCTGCGGGAAATTTCCGACAACGGTTTGCGTCGCCCCCCACAGCTGGATGGCCTCTGTGTGCCAAACGCCGTACGACTGTCGTAAAACAACGTCGCCGACTTTGAGGGCATTTCAAATGGGTGGGGGGGAGGGAGGAGGAGATGGGGATGTTGGGAGCTGGCGTTTCTTCCCCATGGCTCAGGAAGGGCTCTCAAGAGCACCCCCGTCATGGTCCATCATCTCATCACCATCGAGATGTTCTAGTGCATTTCTGAGGGGCACGGAAAATGGGCCCGCACCCTCTGAATACAAGTCGTCGTCGTCACCAGGTTCAAAATCATCGCGGATATCAACATCAGGGGAATTAAATAGTCCGGGAAGGTGGAGGGGAGGACGAGGGGAGGGTACCAGGGTATGTATTTGGGGGGGGGGAATGCATTGGGGGACGGAAATTCATTAGGGGCTGGATATGCGTTAGGGGGCAGATATGCACCAGGGGGCAGGCCAGGTGTTCTGGGAAGCCTCTCAGGAACGTTCGCATTCGACAGCTTGTTGATGGATGAGGTTGGTGGAGGATATGCGGAGGGGGGTAGATATGCAGGAGGGGGGAAGGCTAGACGTTCTGGGACGCCTCATGGGAACGTTCGCATTCGATGGCTCGTTGACGGATGAGGTCGGTGGATATGTGGAGGGGGGCAGATATGTGTTGGGGGGCGGACACACATTGGGGGGGCGGGCACATGTTGGGGGGCGGATATCTGCGGGAGGACTGAGCAGCCAGGTATGGAGGAACCAGCCCCAGCAGTGGCGCCAAATTGAGTGAGGGACCAGTCCCTGCCATGCGGTTGGACAAGTGAGTACAGCGCACCAGCGTGATCAATGCCCGGCTGAGATGAGTAAGTCTTTGCCGCCATGGAGGGATTGTTATGCCAGATGGAATCAAGATCTGAGTACCACGGAAAGTCCGCATGAACAACTTCTACAAAAATCAATCAGCCGCAGACCAAAAATAAGGCATGAGGGACTCACCTAAGAGATTTTGTGCAGACTGCCCATCAAGCGGCATGACACCAGTGCCCGTGGCATTGAACTTGGCCTTGTGCCTCTCTCGACTGAGCCTCGCAATACAGATGACCTTCTCACTGGTCTAGAGAGTATCTCACCTGATGACATTGCCGCTGAATTTGCAGCTCTCGAAGAGTTGAAAAGGACTGAAGAAGTTCAGAGCATTAATGAAGTTGAAGTTCTCATGGGAAATGCTTTTGATTTTGACAAGTTGGATCCTGTTGGATTGGGTCGAACAACCACAGACTGTTCTAGATGAGATTGAGGTGGTTAATTACAATGGCGAGGATGACAACTGGGATGAGGCAACATTAATATTGATAGTGCTGCTCAATTCTAAAATGTCGTTGTCAATGTCAACTTGACCTTACGGCCAACCTCTCGTAAATTACTCACGTGGACCTAAACCTTTCCTTATTTGGCCACCTCCGTGTCAGTTAGACCTTCGCATGGGAGATGTTCTACTACACCTTGTCGCAGAGTATCCTTGTTCTAATCCTCGCTGTTAGAGACTTAGAGCCCAACTTGAAGTTAGCTACCTAAACCTTTCCATGCAGTAGTAATAGTAGTAGTATTCCTAAACCTTTTCATATTTATTGCTAAATGTCCTCCTAAACCTTTTATTCATAATACTTGTAGTCTACTAGGTATCTGTTCTGCTCGGGCAAATTTTGAGTGGTTTAAGCATTTTGCACGCAGTATTTTTGGTACTAATGAGACATGTTGAACTGGAATATTCAAAGACTTTGATTTAGGGAAAGGTTTAGAAATTATGGAGCAATACTACATGGAAAGGTTTAGGTAGCTAACTTCAAGTTGGGCTCTGAGTCTCTGTCAGCGAGGATTAGAACGAGGATACTCTGCGACAAGGTGTAGTAGAACGTCTCCCATGCGAAGGTCTAACCGACACGGAGGTGGCCAAATAAGGAAAGGTTTATGTCTGCATGAGTAATTTATGAGAGGTTGGCCGTAAGGTCAAGTCGACATTGACAACTGACATTTTAGAATTGAGCAGCACTGATGTCATCATTAGGAATGTCATACATATAGTCTACATAACCTAGCTAAGCGCCTAGAGTTTTGCCGAGTTTTGCCACCCTGGCAAAACAACCGGTTTTGCGAGTTTTGCCCCCCACACTAGATGGTGTACAGTATGCTCATGTGGTTACAGAAAGACCATCTGATTTCAAATTATCAACAACACTGTGCAATCTTGTCAAGAAGCTTGGTGAAAAAGACTCGGATAAGGTCCGCGCATTTTGGGTCGATTACTTTACAAAAACAAGTCACCTAGTATAGCCAGGCGATTGCCGTTCCTTATACAATAAATTCCTCCTTGGTGTCATTTCTGTTTGCTTTCGAACTCCGCCATCATGAACGCAAACAGGTTTGCTCAGCTATTCAAATTCTATCTCAGGCTGAAGGCGAAACGAATATAATGATGTTTCCATTTGGGCACATCAAATGCTTCAGTGCTATGATCACCAACTCGATCATTGCTCAAGCGCTCATACAAGTCGTGCCTACCGCCCTCAAGCTGATCAGTTGTTTCATTTTGCACTTAACGACTAGCAGCTGCTCATATTCCTCCACACTCACTGTGGAAATGAGATTTTAACCCTAATGTAACCAGAGGGTGTTTAGGTGCATAACCCAATGTGGTACAGACATAAGACCTTTTCCAGACTCAAACTCG